>NC_134710.1:34260609-34560609 GCF_043290135.1 Rhipicephalus microplus | reverse complement strand
ATCACAACCAGTATTACAACATTTGAGCCGCTACCACAGTCCTTCCCATTGATGCCTCACCTTGACAGGGCTTCACATGCTTCCAAAGGAAGCTAAAAAGCAAATGTGTACTGCTAAAAAATTTAGCTTTCAATGGCAATGATGTTCTCAATGCGCAGATTCTTTGACAAGTCTGCGAACTTCATGCTTCTTGAACAGGGTTGAAACTACGTGTGTCTGTCAGTGCAGGGAACCAATTTTATGTTAATTTCAAAGCCGATTATTTTTATTTTATTTTACAATACTGCAGGCCCCTTCTCGGGCCCATGCAGGAATGAGTTGAATTTGAATACACAAAATGTGAGGAAAATAAATAGAACTTATGTACAAAGCAAGTAAGAGCAAGAAATATGCACATTCTACAGTAAACAAGCTGTTCATATAGGTTCAGAGTTCTGTTCATGAATTTGACAGAAGAGCGGTTCACAATATCAGCGGGCAGCATATTCCATTGCGAAATGATGTGCAGAAATAAATATTATTTGTAAGGGTTATGTTATTAATTTTGTGTATGAAGGAATCAGGGCAAACAAAAATTAGAAGAAAATACTTTTTCATTGTTTACTAGATATGAAAGCAGATTCTTTTTCCACAATTTTTATGTACCATGCAATCCTGAGCAAGTGCTCCCACTATGGTGAAGATGACAAGAATTGGAAGGGAGGGGGGGGGGGGTTCTTGCTCGGTCTTGCATCAAAAATCAAGATTGTAGTCAAAAAGTCGCATGTGCTTCCAAAAAAACTGATACACTTTAATAATTATGCATGAATTCACTATGATTCTGCCACCTTGTTGCGCTTTAAATAAAGAAAGTGAAGGAAACTGCATAAATGGCAGGAAAACGGGGGGGGGGGGGGAGTGCTTGCTCAGTTGTTCGTGCATGTTTTAAATATTTTGAAAGACAAAGGATGGAACTTGCTCAGATGTGGGCACTTGCTTGAGATATTACAGTATTGTCCTCATACTGCGTATCTTTTTTTAATTAACTGAAAAAAGCGACCTGAAAGCAAATGGCCCTTTTACAGATGGTATATTTATAGCTTCTTTTCTTTGTAAATTGACAAAAAGCATGAAGTTTAGTATTTTTTAGGGAAAAGAAAAAGCTGTCCAACTAGTAATGTTTAAGCATTTACCGAAGTCAGACACAGTGAAATAGATAAGGTGGCACAGTAAAAAAAATAGGTCAGCACAGAAAAAATTGTGCAATTTCCATTGCATAAGTAGAACTCCATCTTCTCGAAATGGCTATTTTTGGTTATATCAGTATGATAATTTTAAAATGGCAAAGATGTCATGCTGATTGTTTGTGCACATACTCAAGCAACACATGGTGGTGTACTGAACTGAACTTGATCCTTTAAAAAAACTTTCCTTTGATCTAAAAGAAAGTGCGCAAAATGTCCAAAATAGTGTACAGGAGCAAAAATTGCATTTTTTATAAAATAAACCATACTTTGGTTCGGTCAATAAAATACAAGGCTCTGAACAAATTAGTATAAACTTCTGGTTGCTATCATTATTACATGCCCAAAATGATTACAATAGGGTAAAAAATACGTGGAAGTCTGGTACTTGTTGGTCTTCTCTAAGTGACACCGTTCTCTGAAATAAGGCAGTGTTTACATACACCCGCAGACCTGTTTTATTCAATAATGGCAAAGTAGATGCATGGTGCAGAAAAAGAATTGTCGCTACCCCTCAATAGAAGGCAGTAACCGGGTAGACTGCAATGGCTGACTTAACAGCCGCCAAAATGCACTGCTAAAGCTTGAACAGTTTAACATCAGGTCACTTTAGCAGGGGTGCAATAACTGCGCCAATTGTGCCAATTTGATACCAGTCTCGATTGTTGCACCAAGCTGCGCCAAACCCGTGAAGTTGTTAAAATTGCACCACGCTTCGCCAAAATGCCCAGCAAGCCTCAATTACTTTTTTTGAAGTGTACTCAATTCGGTGAGCAATGCAGGCCATGTCGGCCACCTGCAGCTTTGCGCCATTAGTCAAAGGGTGCAGACCCGACGTAAAGTGCCTAGAATATACCTAAAATAATCTCGCCACCCACGATATACTCGTGAGACATGATCGACCAGATAAAGTAACAACACTGCACGCCTATCGTTCCACTGACCGCAACAGATACGTATCGACAGGACGGCAGAACTTTAAAACAAAAATGTGTTGATGTAGCCACCAACTCTTCGCTGAAAATGTAAGTTTTCTTGCCAGAAAATGCGGCTATGGCTTATTAAGGCTCGAACAAGCTCGACGTACTGCAAATGTTGGCGTTGATTACATTAGCAGTGGCACATAACAAATTTTGGCTGGAAGCTGCGTAGTCCTTGCCACAGCCTTGGCGATAGATATCTGGTACCGCCGCCGGGGCAACGGGCGTGCGCCGTTGTTACTTTATCTGGTCAAACTCATCTTGCAAGGTAGCCGAAGCGGCACATAGCCCCATGCTGAAAAGGGTGGGTGGGAGGGGGTTGGTGAGCGGTTAGAAAATTTGTTGACTTTGGTTCTAAAGCTGCTTGAGTCACCTTTGCCGCACTAGACCGGTGCCCCGCGAAAAAGCGTGTTGAGATTTACAAGGGGTTGTTCGCGATACTGGGACACTTCACATTTTGCTCAGTTACTCATGTGATTGTACACCGTTCAATTCTGAGTACCAGTATAATTACCTGACGTATAAATAAGCCACTGGCAATCATTAGAAGCAGTGTGTGACATTTATGCTTCTCTACAGAAATAAACTAAATTATGCACCAATTTTTTTCACCACCTCTACTTTTCGTTTTTACGAATCTTCCAAACTTCAAGCTCATATTATCGCCAGAATGATATAGAAATTCTCAGAGTTTGTCAATTGATTTAACAGGTGCAGTAAACGCTAATATGTACTTTATCATTGGTTCTTTAGTGAGGTGGTTCAAAATACTACCTTCATTAAATTAGTAGTAAATATTATGCTCAAACTACATAATTTAGGTTGCGTTGAATTGTTTATACATGTTTTTCTCTAAATGTAAGCCTTCTTTTTTTATACTGCTCCAAATTCTCTATGTCATAATAAAAATGCATGTTCTTTTTTTCCATAACCAGCTCCGAACTTGGAATTTAGTGCTCCAAAAGTAACATTTTGCTGCTCCAAAAGTTGCTCCAAATGGTATTTCTTCTGTTGCACCCCTGTTTCAGCACGCCAGAAAATGCTGGTTGGGGTCCAAAGATAAAGTTTTAGCTCAGAGTTTTGTTACAAGCACGATGCAATGAATAAAATAGGAGCAACTGGGAATGCTATACGAAGATTAGTACCTAACTCTTCAGATTCAATCTCACAAAACGAAACACTGGTTAAAGTCAATGTCAGTGCTGTGAGAGTGAGTGGGTTTTTGTGCTGTCAGTAGTCTCTACGAATAGAAAGTGCTGAGAGCACACCTCGTAAACAAGCCGTGTGGGGATATTTATCCAAATAGCACGCACCAGCACTCGTAACTGCGCTCTTATGTTCAATGGTAGCAGCTGTTGAAAGTGTCCATATAATTGCCATTGCAACATTTTATTCTAAATGCACGGCTAGTTAAATCACTGGACAACTCAAATGGGTTTAACAATAATGTTGAAACAATCAAGTATTGCTCATCACAAGCATGAAACTCAAGCACTCCAGAATATTCAATCGTTCAAGCAATGATTTCATCAGCAGCCCGACTAGTCCCTCCATGTAGACTGCAGTATTGACCAGGGGCTCCCCTGCTACAGTCGGTGAATACTTGTTACTCCTCAGTGTCACTGTGTGAGACTCTCTTTCAAAACACCTCCTCAGTGACTGCACAGCATCATCTATAAAGTCTTCATCATAGACTGACTGACTGATGCCCTAATAAGGTGCTATTAGGAGCTGTTTGGTAAGCAAAACATCACACTGCATTGTTTCAAATTTTTTCTGGCCAGAGTTTTTCTCGCCAGCGATGTAAGATGATCAATCGTAGTACTTAATAATGTAACACTTCTCTGGACAACCGAAGAACTCTTCTATATTATAACACATTGCCTCACCAACTGAACCACTTCTGCATTTGCTGTCTCTGCGTGCTTATATTGAGCAGCACTCTGCATTGGTTAAAAAAAATCTGGCAATCATTCACACTCACTCATGAAATATATTTTTCCGTAGGCCTTACTAGTAGACTCAGACTCGCGGCTCATTGCAAGTCTGACAAGTCTGGTGAGTCGACTTTCGAGTCCGTTAAATTATGATGATCTTCTCCACACATGATTTCAATGCTTCTTAACAGCAATATGTCGCATAATTGTTGCTCCTGTTGATGATCTTTTCCACACATTGTTTCAATGCTTCTTAACAGCAGTGTGTTGCATAATTAGTGCTCGAGTTACAACCTTTCAATCTCAGACCTTTATATAGTGAGTGCAACCAAATAAGGTCATCTCCATTCAAAGAGATGGCGCCTCGGATATTTTATGAGAACGTCCCGGGAAGAAATTCACGGGAGGGCATGTTAAGGAACCTCGACTCCCCCCCCCCTCTCCTTGTAGTTCTGGCCTCTAAGCTATAAATAGTGAGTAAGTGCACAAATGCTTTTGCATTGAGATATGTGTGAGCTGTGAAAATTGAGAGCTCAAGGCGCAACTCCATGTGGCGGGAGGCCGCTACACTGCCACGAGACACTGCAGGGTGCCAGCTGGAGCACCTATTATGCAATATATATTGCTTTTATGGAGCATTGAAACTATAGGTGAAAAAATAATTATATGTTAACGGGCTCGTAAGTCGACTCACCAGACTTGGTCATTTGTCACTAATAGCACGAAAAACCCTCCACTCTTGGGAGCACTCACATTTGCTTCAACCAGGGTTTTGTTTTGTAGAGTTAACTGAGATTGAATCCAAAAGAGGTTACTGCTAATCTCGATTCTCATGTGCTATAATTCTTGAACAAGGGTGCGAATAGTTGCCATTGGCACCCTGGTTCGAGGAATACTGACATGACTCATCAATACATAGCAAAACAAAGGCAAAGCCTTGAAATGAACAAGTTTCTTGCATGCTTTCTCATAGCACTGTAGCGGCTTCCACATGACATTGTGTCCTGAGTTCTGATTTTTTGGCGCTTTTGCACCAGCATTTGGTGTGAAGCATGCTGGCTTCTTTCAGAGGAGGGTGCAGGAGCATGCATGCTTCAGAGAAACAGCTGTTGATAGCTCGTGTAGCTGCAAAGGGCTCACTAGGGGCTGTGCTTGAGGGCTTCTTTCTTTTTAAGGCTGTTTAAGTTCTCAGTTGTGTAAGCTGTGGTTGCATGCTTGTTTGGAATCATCTTATTTTATGGCTGACTTAACTATCCAATTTTTTCGCTTTTCGGAAGGCAGCACCAGGGGGGGGGGGGACTGCCGCTTACAGTTCTTGCCCTCATAAGTAACAAAGTAGGCAGCTGTGCTTTTTCTCAATTTTTGTTTGCTGTTGATGCATTAATACTCATCTCTACCAGTTCCATGACATTCCTCATACAGCCTGAATATGCCATTCAAACTCCTGCTGCTTGCACTTATCTTTTTTGTATCCATGTACTGTATTTGCTCCCATATTATTAGCATTTTCTTCATTTTTGGATAATTTATTGATTTAAATGTGTGGTTTGTACAGTGGGTAAAGTTTTGGAACAGGTTGATCAAATTTAAAACTTGAAGCTCGAATTGTGATGACTACGTTGTGTCATAACAGAACCATATCAGGTTAAAGAGTTCCAACCTTCATGATACAGGCACATGTTCGCATTGCCTCGTAATGAAGCAGCCCTGAAAAGCCTTTCCAAGTAATCATCAAATGTCTTCATTAGAGAAACTTAAGTCATTCCAAATCATCTACTGGAAAAAATTTTGCAATCTGTGAAGTACTAATGGAGCTACAGGAATTTGTCACATGCTTTACGTGCTTTCTTTCACCTTTCGTTCGAGTGAGCTCACTCAAAGCCACGCAGGAGGAGATGACTAGGGGGCAAGAAGCTATGCCTATTTATCAATGTGAGTCCTGAACTTGAGCTCTTTAATTCTTCCCCCTTTTTATTTCTTCAAGCATGGGGCTTCTCAGTGTAATCACGAACAGGTGCACGGGCATGTGGCAGACTCCGGTTGCGGTTGTATACATTGCACTTGAAGTGCAGTCAGTAGAATTTGGAGCCTTATTTGTTGAGGGGTAACAACGTTTTTCAGGTGACTGATAATAAATTATGAATAACAGGCTGCGTGTTGCCCTATTATGTCTGTCTCACATGCTCTCAGGTGCCTCGACTACCCACGGCAGCATTTTCTGATCATGCTCGAAAAGGGTTGCTTGACCACCTAAATTGCTTCATGGAGAGTGTTGTGAATACTATAATGAAATTGTGAAAGAAATGCCCATTTTAGCATGCCTAATTTTTGTATATCTACCATCTGGTACACTTAATAAGAACAATTTGAAAACGATTTAAGTGATGACAGTAGGTGATCCAGGCCCTTAAATTGCTCAACATTAAATGTTACTGTCAAGGCACTCGAAGAACAGGAGGAAAAGGTCTTTCTGGTGCAAGTGTGCCCCTAATTTGGGATACTTTAAATGGTTTCGCCTGCTTCAACATTATCAAAGTGCATGAAAAAAAAGAAGAAAAATTCTCTGTGGCACGAGTGTGCGATCAAATGCTCAACTATTTCTGGTTTTCCCACTTCTCTTGAACATTATTGTTTTAGTATTGGTGCCAAAGTGAATTCTAATATTGAAGTGTGAGTGCAAATCGAATATTTTCTGAAATTTCTTGAATACTTCAAGAATTTTTTTAAATACTTCATGTGAAATCGTAAAAAAAGATGGAGAGGCTTACAAAGTTTATTCTTATGAGATGAAAGTGTTCCTTTTGGCAAAATTGATAAGTGTTGGTAGAGTAGCGTTTCATAGTTGCCTTATAAAGAATAAGGCAATGCACAATTGAATTTATATATGCACAAATGTGTTTATATGCACGACTTCATGCAGCCAAAGAGTTGATCAAATTTCAGGTCAAAAACCACTATAAATAAGCCCTTGCCTCTGCCACACCTATCATCTCCTTGTTAGAATCAGCCTTTTCTAGAGTCAATACATTTTTGACCGTAGCAGAGCCAGAAAGTCAGCTTTCACGCAATACGAGTGTGATGAGGTTAAACATATTAAAAATTTCGAGGGCCCTTTCAGTCAGACATTGACCGTATTTTTTGGCTTTGGTAAGTTAGAATAGTTGAAATAGCAAAATTTGCAATACAAATTGAATCGAATGGTAAACATTATTCGAAAGGTATTCAAAACTATGAAAATTTGCGTACCCCTACTTATTGTTTACTTCACATTTTTACCCCATTTTTTGTTCTCAGTAGAAAAACATGTGCCATTCTAAATGCTGTGCTAAGGCCACAGATCACAACTCATGCACGTGCCTAGAGCTCCACGCATATTCTTCTGAGAAACCTTCTATTTACCTGTTTGAATTCAAAATTGAGGAACCTCTCGGATCAATTTTCACTATTGAAACTTTATTCTTTGAAGTAGTTATGCTAGTAAGTTTTAAGTGTTAAAGCAACAATTTGAGAGTGAGTGTAACGATGTTAACTCCCACACACAAGAAAAAAGGATCACAGAGACATTTTTCCAATGCATGTTCATCTGAGAGGCAGAAGAAGGTGCAGTGGGCTTGGCTGCGGTCGTGATGCAAGGAGGCCACAAAGCTCCTGTGGAGTGTCCTTCAGCTTCAGAAAAAGAGCTTCATAGTAGCCCCGCGTTGGAGTATTTGCGCATCAAGAGGACAAACAAGTACCCCTGAACGGGGCCCTGACAGTGAGAAATTTGAAGGTTGTGGCTAGTGATTGTTACTTAAAGAGATACTGATGCAAATTTTTGTCTTGGAATATTAACATTGTTGACAGCCTATTACTCATGATATGACGGATTGCTTGCTGCAGCATAGGACAGATGGACAATTGCTCTCTGTTTATTGCAGACTAGTTTTACCTTGGCACAGCTCTGAGAACACGAGCCACGGAATGCAACAAATGCCAGCTAGCTTGTAAAATGGTACACATAAAACGGGGCTTCCTGGTGTAAGTAGCACTTGCACAGCAGGTCTATCAATAGTGAAAGTGGGCAATGACAACCGACACAGTAATCAAGGCACTGGGGCAAACAGCTCGCGCTCAGTGCTTCTGGCTTAAGAGATGGCCCACCATGGTGTACTGTTCTTCTTCCTTCTTACACAGAGAACACTGACGCACTTCCGTGCTGCCCGCGTCCTGTGCTCACATTCTTTTGCTGCTGCATATGCAGCACAATGTCGTTGTCGTCAAGTTGAGTGTTCTCGTTAGGGTGCAAAGATTTTCTTGAGGCATCCTCACGTTCCACATGTTTACATCAGGCATGGACACAGCATTCACTGAATAGTAGCCTGCTAGCATAAGTTTGACCAAAAGGCAACAACGACTATGATGTCAATAATGTAGCTGTGCCAACTCTGAGCTCGGCAACAATGGTGGCACCAGGAAGTTGGGACTCAGCTTCAGGTCACTTTCAGTGATTCAATGATGCGAGATGTGGCATGTAGCACTGGATAAGTACGCAAACTTTATTACTCATATAATTGGCCGTCTGATGGATAATTATTCATGCAACTTGTAGATATACGCATCTTCAAGGGAATTGATGTCGCAGGCTATAATAGCCACAAATTTTTGTGTCAGTACTCCTTATGGTATTTCGCTTTATGGTTTAATTTACAGGTAAACAAATAAGTAAAGTATTTAGCAAGTTCTGCATGTATTTGCCCATTACTCTGCAGATGGTTTTGCAAAATTTGTGAATCAGCCAGCAGATATGCATGCACCTAGCAGGCTGAAAAAATAAAAGCACTTCCTTGCAAAATGTTTATTCATATAAATGAATTCGAGGGTGCAAAATTATCTGTCTTCATGTTTTTCTCAAATATCCCGACACTACACTACATACAACACTTCCACCCGTTTAGTCTACTGCACTTTCGAAGCACCATTAAATTGCCCATTGTGGCATATTCGTATTTTTTACACTTTATAAACTAGCATAGCCTTAGCCTGATTACCATGCTTAGGCAAACATTACTTATGACCCTTACTACTTGCCCAAAATAACGGGGATTGTTCTGCAGAAGGACTTGTTCTTGGGCTAGTATATGCTTGCTTAAAATTATATGATGTGTGGGTTTTGTGTGACCGTTCTCTCTTTTTGCACTATATTATGATTTTAGGCAGGAGTCGGAGAATTCATCGGAACCTATTACCTTTATTACCCACAAACCCTATAACTCCTGTATGGCCCATATACCCCATATGCCCCATAAGCCCTGTATCCCCCATACGGCCCATAATCTCTGTATCCCCCATATGGACCGTAATCCCTGTATCACCTGTATCCAATAACATCATATGATACGGGTTTTATCTGTATAGGAGTTTTCCGTAGGGCGAGATCCAAATTGTGACAGGTGCCGATAATCTTTTCAAACATAAGGTGTGCCCAAACTGATTCACTCAATACAAGAAGTCCCAGGCTGGAGTGACATGTATGACATGATATGTATCATGCGTGTCATGTGTATAGCAGTTGCGAACGTGCAGATGACGTGGCATATTCTATTAAACGAGGGAAAGATGCCTCCTCTTTTCGCGACCTCAAAGCAAGATCTCCATTTGTCGGTGAGCGCCACCAGAAAGAGGACATCGTCACGATCAACATCACGACTGAGCCAAGAGTGCAAGGGCACTGAGAGAAACATCAGCAGGAGTACTCGGAAGATGCATATCTACGCGACGCACTGTGAAGCAACCAGCCGCAGTTAATTTTCGCTGCTTCTGTGCAAGTTATTCCATTGTGATACACCTACTTCAATTGGCGGTTGAAGGCAAACGTGTGGGACATGATTTCATGACATTGTTGCGCGGCGCTATGTTTGAAAAATAAAGGGTTGCACGCACCCTCGAAAGATAGCGCTAGTGTTCATAAACCTGTTTCACTTTTTTCGTTGTTTTTTGCTATTTTTAATATATTTATGGTTCAAATCAGGATATTAAAAGGTGCCCATCCGGTATACTGAGAAAGAACCACGTACATCACCATGGTCATCCTCACACAGCAGGTGAATGACCTCCAGTTCTTCCGGCAAGGCCCTTAAAAAGATGCATCCTCGGGGTGAGTTGGGGGATGATCGCTCTGAGCGGACAGCAGTCGAGGCCAGACAGGTCTACGCGAACAGTCAAATCCGAACACGGCAATGTAGTCGAGGGCTGGAGCTGATCCAGTCACTCATTTTAGAGGGGGGGGGGCGGTCGCTTGAAGTAACACCGGAGAGGGGTGCGTGGCCGTTACTTTTTTGTTTTTATTAGCACAAGAACACCATAACTCACAGTGGTCCCAATAAATAGTCCCAATCGGTGATAGGAGGTGGAGGTGTACAACAAAGACTCTAGACACGTTCAAAGACTCAAAGATCAAAGACTCGTTCTTGGGGACGAAGGTAATCTGGCCGACGCACTACCCCCCAGGCCGATCTTCGCAGTCTCAGCAGCCGAGCACGAACAACTTGACTGCGGGTGCTGCGCCTGCCTCGAACCCCGCGTTATCGGCCCCTCGATCCACTGCCAAACCCTCTATGTCCCCAAGCAAATAAACTGCGTAAAAACATGAATAACATAAATGGTACGTTATTATATGACACGGCACGACACACGTGACGTCATATGACTATACTTGACAATACAGCCTTTACCTGAATGGAATGTCGTCACATGAAGTAAAATAACGAGAAGAGTGTAGAAACATAAAAGGTAAAATTGCGTTACCTGTCACACTCATGAAACAAAACAAACACACAAGCGCAGACTTGCAACTAACATTTATTTCGTACAGTCAACTTATCAGTACAATCCGCTGAAACCTTCACTAAATATGCGTGTTTCAAAAAAGCATCACCACCAAAATCTTAAAAACCTTTAGACGACATCTTAACAACACTAATTGATAAAGCTCATCTCTGTGCTATGCAAAAAATTACACCATTTTTTCCTTAAAAGAAACCATGTGTACGCGCGAAGCAGCGGTTGCTAATGCTTACTTCGCGGCGTTGCGCAGGAGAGAAACATGAGGAGGCGCAAAGCCCGCAGTGATGGACCAGTGTTTCCTACTGGAAAATTCCAAAAACACGCCAAGCAAGTAAGCTTACATTGTTTATTGATAATCGTGAATGTAGCAGTATATATGTAAGAAGGAACACGGGAAGTCACAGAGTTGATTAATAAATACAAGGAAACAGTAATAGCCATTTGTTTATTAGAATTACTCACGGAAATTGTGGAACTTTATCTTTTACCTCATTTAGTCAGAGAACAACATATCGTCGTTCCCAACAGGAACGACGATATGTTCAATCTCCTCGGTGGTGAAGCCAGCAGTCTTGTGTTTCCTGTGATGCCCCCGTCGTTGTTTGCCCAGGCTGGATGTGAAGACTTTGTTTCGTTCAGCTTCGAGGAACGGGACGATGCTGTGACAAAACTAGAGAATGGTCACCTAGAAACACAAATGAGAATGCTGCTTCTGCGTCTGAAAGGGTCCTGATAAAGGATCTGATGCAGAACCACCACCACGCGAAGCAACCACATAAGCATGTTTCTAAGGAGAAGCGGGAGAGCAAGGGACAGGATTCGGGCCACAGCAAAAAATGTCGCTGCAAGAGTCCAGGAACATCACAGAGAAGACTCCAAAATGCTGCAGTAAACTGTCTACTGGAGCACCTGAGTGCGCAGAACACCCGCGACACCGCACCTAGATGGAAACGATGGAGGTGGAAGTGCGGGCATTATTTACGTGTCTGATCAGCAGGCTTCATCTCAGATTCGTTTCACAGACGTGGTGACTGTACAAGAACACCTGTCCGAATGAGGTAACTGCATCAAGGACGAGACAAAGTGGTCAGAGCCTGCTCCGTGCGTTTGGCAACAGACCATGAGGTAAACAAGCCGGGACAAAATTCTGCATGCTGTTAGCGACAGCATGAATTGTCACATTCATCCACTCCCGATCGGAAGATGTTGAAAACTAAGAAGAGGGGCACGGGTTCAGGGGGAGGAATGATAGAGGGAAAGAAACTGAAGAACGAAGTAGGCAATGTGGAGCTAGCTCTGATCGAGTAAACGTCGTGTGACCTACGACCACAAGTTTTCGTTCCCAAGGAGTCCCTAAAACACTTTTTAAGTAACCAGGGAAGGAATTTACTGGAAGAGCTTATTGCCTCAGGAACTCAATGCCGCAAAAATGTTGAGAATCCGTCTAGTACGGCCGGAGTTGAAATGATTTGTCGCAAGCTGCAAACGCATTCTCTTTTCTATCGTCCCTACAAAAGCGCTAGAAGCTAAGCACGAAGGGAGGGCAAGGGCAAACAAATTACGCCACACACACCTCGTGACCTTGAGCACTTTTTTTATCTTCGAACGTATAGTTTTTATCTTCGAATGCACGCGTGGACAAGTCACGGCCTCCCACAGCGGCCTCTGTAACGACAGAGCGCAACAAGTTCAAATGAGTCTATGGCTGATAGGTGGGCTTTCTACGAGTGATTTTTGAGCGTCTTCCGTCGTTCGTCTAGAGAAGAGAAAAAAATTTTTAGCTGACTGATATTTTGAACTCCAGGCTGCGTGTGGCGCTGTAATATTTGGCTTGCGCGTTGTTGGGAGCCACTACTACCGATTGGTAGCGTTTTCTGACCATGCTCAAAAAGTGTTGCAGGGCCCCTTTAACGAACGATATTTACGCTGGGTGCCCTTCGCACAGTACTTTGCACTGTGCTGCCCCTCGTCTTTATCTTTACACATGCCCTCAAAAGAATCAGTGTCAGTAAAATGAGCTTGAGCAGCAATTTTACATTTAGAAAACACATTGGCGAGAGGCACATCGCGTTAAAAAATAAACCATGCTGTTATGCTAGATATTTCTGTATGTTTTGCTAGATATTACAGCGACTTCCGACCCACTAGGTCATCTTTCAATTGCGCTAAACACGCCTATCCTGGAAAAACACCATTTACGAAATCATAATGAAGAGGAACCTAATTTACATTTTAAAACAGGGAAGAAGGTTGTTGTGACAGACCCTTCAATTGAATAACAGTTGGCGAATAATGAAAGCGTTAGCCTGTGTCGAAAATTTCAGCAAGTGAACATTCCTGTGAAAGTTGTTACGGATGGCAAGTTTAGATAATTGAGCAACCGTTGCTTGCCCCTTCTTGATCAGCTGACACATGAGACAGAGAATGGGTGTGTGTGTTCCTAAAAGCATTCCTTTGTAAAAAAGAAATAATGCACCAGTTGAGAACACTCACAATACACTGCACATATTATATTCGCATACAATAGAGATATGGAACACGAGTACACTAGACAGATAGAAAGTGCTGGATGTCCCGGGAACAATGTCTTAAATATAGGCAGTGAGTAATCATCGGATTCAAATCTGTATAGTTACATTTTCTACGATGGTTATTCATTAACTACGGGCCGTTTGCTAATCTTTTATTATTTGCACGTCACACAGAGGAGTTAGATACACAGCCCATTCTGTTAATTCTCCACAAAAGCACTCAAGTGATTGTTCCCCGACAAGCAGATGACTATGAAACAGAACACAGGCGACAGTGTTTGCAAATATTGTTGCTGCGGCCTGTTGTGAGGTGCACGCTGTAATTACGTTTTTGCATGCAAAAGAGTCACCGGCTTCTCCAACTTATGGGTAGTTGTGCCTAGCTTACGGACCAACTGTGAGAAGTGAAAATAATTTCAGAGCACTGTGTTGAGACTTCCGAAATGGCTGCACAAATGTGTACGACAAAGAGGGGATCGACACGCTAAGCTTCCAGATGAACGAAAGTGTTCAAGTGTAGTGTACATCGCAAATACATTGATAACTAACAGTTACCCCCGAAAGCAGAAATGTTACTGGACTCATACTTGACTCGTTCTAGACTCAAGACAGTCTTGCCGGTCGCCATAGGTCGTTTTGGAACTTGCGGACGAGTTGAAGGCGACTTGGCTTTGTCGAAGTCAGGACAAGTTTCAAGACAGCTGCGGCGCTAGCTTGAAAGCGACTTCATGCATTATTTAAACATGGCAGCCTTTCGAATGAACGTCGCGCGGAGGGTGGCCACTTTTGAGTTTGCTTGCCTCGCCTTAAGCATAGCATTTTCTGAGGCGCACTGCTTGCCAAAGATTCTTAAACCCGCTTTACACGACCGAGGAAATTGGATGGACTTGTACGACGAGCAACCATTCCACGCTCGGTACAGATTCACGAAGAACGCTGTGCGGCAGCTGCTGGTTATATGTCCGCTCCATAAAAGTGGGGACAACCGAAGACAGCCTATGTCTCCACCCTATTGAAACGTTCCGTATGAAATCTTACGGAAAATATACGAACTCCGTAACATTTTCTTATGCTACATACGGAAAAAATATGGAGTTTTATCGAAATATACGGAAGTTGTATGGCATATATGGAAGGCTTCTTATGGAGTATATGGAAGGATAAGGAAATTGTATGGCGTATGCGGAAAGCTTTTTATGGAGTATACAGAAGGATAAGAAAAATGTATGGCATATATGGAAGGCTTTTTATGGAGTATATGGAAGGATAAGGAAGTTTTATGGCGTGGATGGAGTGATTTTTATGGAATATATGAAAATATAAAGAAATTTATGGAGCATATGGAGAGTTCATTATGGAAGATATGGAAGGATAAGCAAAGTGTATGGAGTGTACAAAAGCTTTCATAAGGAAAATGCGGAACGTAAGGTCTTACGGAAATATACAGATTTTGTAAGATGTTTACAAAAATGTGCAATAGTGCATGAAAGGCATGTGGATTGTTGCAAAATTGTGGAAAATCTACATTTGTTGTCACATGTTCAGCAGGAAATCCGAGCTCTGTATAGTTAAAAATGAATGCACAGAGACATATATAGTACATAAGAATAACGCAAGCTAGTCTGTGTTGTCAGTCACCGCTGTTCGCCCTTTTACAGAATGAATACAACTTCTGCAGATGACAAGGCGCTAAAGTCTGTCACAGAGAAAATGTGTCATTCACAAGGAATAACAATAACTGTAATTTTACTTGCATGCTAGCTCTGTCACACAAAAACAAATCAAGCAAAAAAAGCATATCTCCAAGGGCTAGTTTTTTGGGTAGAAAAATAATAACGAGAACTAAATTCAATGCAAATGAACTTGTCAATATTGATAAAACTGTTCTCATTAACATTGGCAAAGAGAAACGTCATTTTAAAATATTGACCATGAGCTTAGCCCTCCTGAGCACCGACAAAAGAAATGAAAATTTATGTAAACTAATTGCATGTAGCCTAAAAATAATTTTTTATTGATAGAATGTGCTCCTACAGTATAAATACAGCTATACACAACTTGCCACAGCTTCAGGACAGAAACGAGGTAGGGGTAGAGGGAGTGGTCAGAAAAATAATTAACTATGAGAGCACAACTGATATGTATATGGACGCATAATGGTGCTTATCATTGATGCTCGGATGGTCGTGTTTAGAGCTGGGTCGTTTTGAGATTTTCAAAAGCATTGTTTCCGACCACCATGCAGATTACGTTTCAATTGTAGTGCTACATAAGACACAACTTATGGGCCAGCTATAATGAATAAGAATAATATAGGTGAAACAAATGCTTTAAAATATATCATGGCTGCATGGACGCACACAAGCTATGTAAAGCAATAAAGTGAGGACGCATGAGCTTCTCTGATGCTTCCGTTCTACATAGATGATTCAACAGTGCTGCAAAGAAATTTAACCAATGTCTGTGTGTGCAACATTGTCCATTTTAAACTATCTATATGTATATATGAAATTCCTACTGCGAGTTAAGCTACGTAGCACTCCATAACCTTCCTTTTATTAAGGGCAATATTTCAAACAATCAACATTATTCATTTTCTGTCTCATGACTTCGTGCCCGCAATTCTTGCTTTGGCTCGATCACAATTGTGCAGCCCTTATTTTGGAGGAATAAGAAAACATCAACCAAAATATATTTTGGAACTGCTTCTCGGTGATATTGCCTTCCCTCAACTGCCACAGCTTGAGATAAGTCATTTAGCAAGTCTCGCGCATACTTAGGGCTTACCCTTGAAGAAGCTGGTCCGGAATGCTCAGTTTTTTCTCAAATAATTTTTTTGATTTGAGTTTTCTCACTTCTCGAGTCCCTTCACAATCAAGCAGACCCAATGTTCCCCTTAGTCCTTAATTTTGTTATATTATGAAATAAATAAAAAAATGTAATAATGAAAATAAAAGTACTAAACTCTGAAAAAATAACTAAAAAATTGAGACTTGGTGGGATTTGAACCTGCGCTACTCAGTTGTGCTCGCGCACGTGATCTGAGTGCGTTAGCTTGGTAAGCTATTCGCGCCAAACAGCATGTGTTTGTTTAAGTTATATATATAAATTTGCTGCTTACACGCTATCTGTTGGCATATTCATGTACGATATGCGATCGTATCTAATGTTGTGTGCATATGTTTTGTGGTTTTATATACGTCACATGCTTTTCGCATGTCTTTCAACTATAGATTGCTGCCCCGCCGCGGATGAAAACAAGTATTTTTACACCCACACACAAGCTTGAGCAGTTGAAGGTTGTTTCCCGGGGCTCTCTTGCGATTGAGTCGGCCACCACAGGGAATTAGAGTGACACGCCATTAATCCCCGCATCTAGCTGTATTCCACTTAGTAGCTCTATCGCTTGATGACAAATCGAGCGCGGGGCGCGACGCTATTGCGCACGACCATGCCTCGCGTAGTGGCGACATCAGCTGATTGCGCCGGCCGGCTTGCTTCGATTTGCTTCAGAGCAAAGAAATGACATGCCTTGAAAGATTCCGTACTGCACTATGTCAAAATGTTACTGCTTTGTAGTCATCCTATGATTCATTGAGAATTGATAACTCTGACATGACTACTATAGAGCTTTGCGTCGGCGACACGCACCGAACGTAAAACCGCACTACGTCTGTCGTAGAAGCAGTAGGAGGCTGTCGTCTGCTAGAACAAAAACAAAACAAAGACTTGCGAAAATTTTTATGAGTTGTAACTTGTTTTTTGAATAACCGTTTATCACTATTAAAGTTATTTTGCCAGAACATTCATTTTTTTACAGTTTATAGCAGCGACAGATGTTTTTTTTTATTTTCCTCACACAGATATCCAAGTCAAATCCATTCACAGCTAAAGCCACATGTTGTTTGTCCTCTTTGTTTCCATGGGCATGCCGTATCGGTGCGTCTCTCATGTGTTCGCGCTGCTACACACGAGAGCACGAAATGTTAAATTTAGGCAAGGAAGCGTGCTTCCTCGTTCCTGGGACGTTCCTGATAGACCACTGATATGTATGCGATTCTAAACCTGTAGCCTAATATATACATAATCTTTTGTGCAGTTACATCACTGCATCTGACACCTACAACTTATTTGCATATTTACATTGCTCCCTTAGGACCTAACACACAAACTTGTTGTTTGCATTGTCACTTCATGAATATCGAGCGGTAAAGGTACTGAGTATATGTGAAACAAGAATCTCTGCTTATTACATGAAGACATATGAGGTCTTCGATAAAACGAGTTATACCTTTATTGTGCTTGCGTACTCATCGGGGCAATTCATAAATGCAGCTTCAGCAATTGTATCTTCAGCCCGGTGACCATGCAATTTTTTTCTGCACACAGCGCAAACACTGAGCTGTACCCACTCGCAGATGGTCGCGTCAAGTGCATATTTACCTTGACTTAAATGTCCAATCAAGTTTTTTCAACGACCGGTCCCTGCCACGAGTGCTACGGTCTTCGCAAACAAGACGCATTGCTATTGACACTGCACACACCACACACAATATTCTCAGTTGAACCGATAATCTCAATACCTTTCAATGCACTCTACAGCCGCAATCAACAGTGCACATTTTTGAAGACTGTGCCGCTGTTCCTCACACAGGTCACCACGTGTGTTCACTTCTTCAAGATAAACAGACAGCGTGGCAAATATTTTACCACACAGCTAGATGTTTGCCGACACATACTACAGCTAGTGTCGACATTGTAACGTGAAGTGTAAGCTTTGAAAAATTAAAACTTGCCCCAAACACCGCACGACTGTACCTGGCTGAGCCACCAGCGGGAGTGTTTTTCCAGTCACACCTTTTACGTGTGCCAGTGACATCATGCTGTGACGTACCTCAGTAGGAGCCTATCGCTGCATACTTCATGTGAATGAGGGTCCTGTTAGAGAAAGCAGGCATTGTTGATTTCGTAACTTGTTCATTTCCAACTGGACCTTCATTTACACGAGTTGCTGACTGATATTCAGGCGAACTTTTGTGCAATAAATTATACAGTGGGCAGTCTATGCTTGCCCCATACTGGTGTTACTGGTGTTTATCGTTGTTACTTTGCACTGTTCATTACTGCTCACATAAAGAAACTAGCCTAGCTTGCCGCTCTTTTGGACAAAATGCAGCTGGCCAGTGCGATAGTGTTCATAACTCGAAATGCTCAAGCAAAAATTATCGTTTCATATTCAGTTAGTTGCATTGATATCAGTACATTATAAGTATTCATTGATTAAACATGAATCCATGTTCTTTCACATAATGCTCATACCTTTTATATCAAATTGAATGGTGTTTATAGAAAACATGGGTTATAGCTAAACTTCATGCTGTTTTCTTGAACAGCTGACAAAACGCTATTGCATGCTTACTTGCTATGAATTGGCTTGTGTTTGAAATGCATTGCAATTCTTCACCGGACTGCCAGTACACTTCACATTGGGGGAACATTGGGGAACCATGGATTGATTATTTTAAAGAACAGAAAGAAAAAAGCGGCAGGCCGGGATACTTACTTGATGTTGGCATCCGTTTTGCTACCCAGCGCATTATCATGCAAACTTCCTATGGAGTGGTTATGTGTGTTGCATGTGTGTCTGTAAACCAAGAACATTGGGTAGAACTATATTTGTCTTACAAATTGTTGCAGGCCTGTGGAGGCTGTAGGGCTGCTTAGCCAGTATAAATGGTGGAATCCCTGGACACGTGTTCAACCATGCTGGATCAGCTGCTTGGTGTTTTCACGGCATCTTTACAGATGTGTTGGGTGAGGAAAGCAAGCAGGTTTCAATACAGGGAAAAGTATAATATGGCAGCACCTCTTGTGCGTGCCTTACATCCCAAGTATATCAAATATTTATCTTGCACCTTGTGGCCTGTAATTTTTGAAGAGACACTTCTTTTTGCTTTGTATTTGAGTCTTGATGCTTCAACAGCAATGTGTTTGTGTTCTTGAACAAATACCTGATCTCAATAATGACAAAACACCCTTCATACTTGGCCCTTAGCATAAGCTTGCACATATCTATTGCAGATTCAATTGTTCATTTTTTGCTGTGAAGATAATGGGCAAGTAGCAAAGGCAAGTTCAGATTGGAGTGGTGGGTGACGTCTGTCTAGGCTGTGCCGTATTGCTTTGCAACCAGAGTTACTTGTGGCCATATATACGATGAAGCCATATGACGTGCATTTTAAATGAGATTATCATATTACATTTCACTGCATCTTAATATGTGTCGAACAAATGCAGATATCTTTAGCTTGCCACTATAAAGGGATCCTAAACCAACACAGGGTTGAAATTTAGTCGTGGTGTTGCAGCTGTGTATGACTCTGCAATGAATGCATAGCCGTGATAATTTTTCTGTATGTTGTCGCAATAGTAATGTTACACACATTGGACGATACAAAAGAGGTCCTCGCTTATTTAGCTATTTTTCACTATGCTTCTTTCTTGTCTCTTCTTGCCATGTGCTCGTCCTCACTGTGCAAGGAGCAAGAACAGTGGGCACACAAACACGTATTTAAAAAAAATGTTGTAAGGTGAGCACTGAGGGGCTGAACACTTCCAAAAGGCTCAAAGAGGAAAAGGTATCGTTTCTAGCTACTTTTTGGGCACCCATAGCTAGTTGTGCTGCTGCAGTTGTCATTGTTGATCAGGACACTATTCTGAAGTCGTTGCTCACATTTGCTTGAAATGTTAGAAAAATAATTGGAGGTGGTTTGGCACCCTTTATTGCAGTTACATACAGAACTAGGTTTCAATGCGTAAGCAAAATCTGTTCACTGTAAATCAATTCTAATGATATCTGAAATGCAGGAAATATTCACAGAAAAGCTCAGGAAAAGGCTAAGTGGTTGCCCCTTGAACTTGAAGGAGATAACTTTCTTCTAAAAGGTCAATAGACAGTCTAGTAGTCTCGATATTACATGCACTATAAAATATTCTGGTGTGGTGCTCTTCATGCATGTTATAATGAGAGGGGTTTTTAATAGAACTGTTGTCACTTTGCCCTGCATTGCTGAAATTGTTCACATAGTTATAATACATGAATAACTTTCTGCCTTTTGATTTTATGCAAATGGTTTGCTTACCCAGTCGGTATAACTTGATTTGGATAAAATCATAAATGCCCTAATTTTTTTTTACTCTACAGCAGGTTTCTTTTTAAAATTCGCGACCATAGATGTAAACGCAGTTGGTGGTGTGCTTGATTAATGCTTAACTATCACCACTCTAACTACACCTGCTACAGTGCATAGTGTGACAAAAGTAATGGTACTTAACATTACTGGCAGCATACACTTTTATGTCTCAAAATGTGTTAGAAAGCCTGGTTAAAATGTGTGTACGTTTTTTTGTTTTTTTTCGCTCCAACTAAAAATTTTGGTCTACTCAAAGCAGTTTCCGCTGTTTTAAGGTCCTCGAACTATTAGGTGTCCAAAAGAAGTATCAATGCTATATTCTTTCATTGTCAGCCTATTCACCACTCTAATAATGAGAATTACCCGACAACATTACCCAGGAAAATATAGGGATGTTATAAAAAGTAATGTCAATTCCATTGCCAAAAAATGTCAACTCATAAGTAACTTGCCGACAAGTTACGTTTTCGTTCACTTTTCTTTTCACAGTTTTGTTAAAGTTATTTTTGATAACATCACTTATAGTTTGTTTGACATCATTATCTGCTAGTTCTAGTTATAATGTGTTCAACAACGACAACGAACCTTTAAATTTGTAGTTCTTTTCTTTACTCATGAATCTGAAACAGTGAATCTCAGTAATCTTAGCGGTGTGTGACTTGTTTTTTTGATCAGTTGTGCGTGTGTTCAAGTACATGCATTTAGGTGGGAGGGCGAACCATTGCCACCTCCTGTGACTAGCAGATTTTCTGTGAACTAACAGACACCAAATGTTGCCAAAGAAGTATAGACATATTGGAAGTAATTTTTATAGGAGATTGGAAGTAATTAGATATTGGACGCCTTTTTTTGCCACTAGGCAAAAAAGGTGTCCCACACTCGCCATAAAGGTAACAGGCAGTGCTGACTGACTTTTTCATGAATAAATGCACATATATACCATACAAAATGGAAGGGGGATAGCCGCCATGGTAGCTCAGTTGATCGAGCATCGGACATGTTATTCGAAGTTAGCAGGCTCGGTCCCTGTCCTGGGCAGGTTATATTTTTTTCTACTTTTCTTTCTTCACAATTACAACACTTCTATTCTTCTTGCAGATTTTCTGGTGTAAAAAAGGTACCTTATAATCTGAAGAGGCAAACAGAATGTACCAGTGTATGAGTTAGCTCTTGTAGTGGTTACAAGTAAGATATGTTTTGAAGAATAAATCATTCTGCCACTTGCCTAAAGAAAGGCTACAGGACATGATGCTGAATGCACTTTGTTATTTTTGAATCGAGCTATCTTGAATTCTATTTTTATAAATTACACGGGCTACCCAAGATGGTATCACACACTTTAATACCACAAAGAATATGCAGCGAACAATGTTATAAATGCGAAATTGCATAAGGATAAGGTGAAAAATGCACCCTCAACGAGAATGTATAGGGAGCACAAGGTGCAGGCATCATTCCTTCTGCCCGTGCTTTTCAAGTGCGAGCTGTTTTCATCTCGTTCTGATCAACCGACTAGATTGAGATGTGTTGTTATAGTGCATAAGGATGCTCCACGGGAAACTAGGTTTGTCTCAAACTCTGTGTGTCTTTCAACCTATATGGTGCCAAGTTCAAGAGTTCATGCAGACCAGATCGTGTAAAACAGGACACCCGTTTAACATAATAACATGGTTTAAAGCATAAAGCAGTTAATGGGACCGAATATCAATATTTAGAGTAGCTGTTTTTTTCAGCAATAGAAAGCTTACTGGTCTGATCATATAAACATGCAGTGAAAGAAGAGAATTTTCGGGGCTTGTTTCTTTTTGTTTGACATGGCTTTCATGAGTACATCTAGTGGTAACACAGAAAGTGCTGGAAACATTTTAAGAATTTTTGGGTCTCTGACTGCTATGAAGTATCACACAACACAGGCAGCAAACAGTGGGAGGTCAGCATAACAGCTTTATATGTTTGGGCATTGCAGTTTGCTGCGAAAGCATGCGTTTCATGTGCGTGTTAAATGCACATATTTCGCACTGTTTGCCATGATGACAGTACTGCTTTTTGAGGGTTGTCTCCTCTGTGTAGGCAGCACAGAATAATGTTGGCACAGGTAATATGGATATATGCTGTAACTTTGACCACTAATCTTTTTGCATGGTAAAGCATCAAATAATTTGCATTAAACAAACAGGCTACATGACATACTGATTTTTAGGCTTTTAAGCGCAATCTTAAAAGAAAATGCCACTCAAGTTGCAAAAAGAATACAGTTCAATTCACATTTTTTGATTTCCACCTCCAATCACACATTCTAGCGACTTGTCAGTCTCTTTAATGAAGAAATCCTAATCAAAATTTTTAGCTGAATGGGTTGGTACTGATGTTGAATTTTGTGCACTGCTCTCGAGTAGAACATGATTGATTTGTAGGGTTTAACGTCCCAAAACCACGATATGATTATGAGAGACGCCGTAGTGGAGGGCTCCGGAAATTTTGACCACCTGGGGTTCTTTAACGTGCACCCAAATCTGAGCACACGGCTCTCTCGAGTAGAACAATAGATTCGTGCCCTACCCTTCAGTATTGCCTGAAATCGATCAGGCGATTTTTGCATATCTATAGTATCGTGGGACGATCAGTGTCAGCTTAAGCTATGCCATGAAAGCGGCCCACAGCGTCCAGGTAATGTCGTTTTCATGTGCAACTGTAGTTGTGGTTGTGCTGAATGACCTTTCTTTGTATACACTACATAACAAACTTACTCCTTTAGAGTCAATTGCATCTTCGGATCAATTGTAAACGTTTTCATATGCGAGGCCTTAAGTTTCATAAGTAGTTCCTCAGTGTGCCACGAGGAAATGTGTGTTCAGCAAAAATTTGTATATCATTATATACAACTCTTAAAGCCTCGTCTACAACTTTGTGCAGGTTGACCTTGAGCAGAAAACGAGGAGCGGCAGCAGCGCCCAGAAAAGAGCAAGCATTCTCCAAGCTCCCCAAGCTCTCTTCGACAGGAAAAGCAAAGTCACTGTGTGGCATTTAAAACCATTGCAAGGAGTGCCTTATCAGGACACTGTGCTGCTCTTTCATCACAGAACACGAAGTTGACCACTCCAGAGGAACTTTACGCTGTGTATTGTGAGTGCGTCATTGGTTTTGGTTTGTCCAGCCAGCAGTCAAGAAATCATGCGTCAGATTCAGCCGGGATGGCTAGAGGAAGTCGGGCAGGCATGTTTGGACATTTGTCTAGCGAAGTAGTCCCAATTTTAGCACTGGTCCTGTTGGAGTTACTGCCACAAATGACAGAAGCTTTGTCACCTCTCTAAATGTACAGATGTGTCGGGGAAGATTAGCTGCATTAGTTATTTCTATAACTGATAGCTGCCAACATTCTTCATTGTACAGGAGTTTTGTTCCTCACTTATTGGTGTAAAGCCCTCCACAGAAAAAATGCTACACGTCTACTTACAGAAGGCCCCAAGGCCCTACTTGTAGGTTTTTTCGGCTTGTATGATAAGCATCTCATTTGGGTGTACATGAACATTTTATAAACATGTACAGCAAGAAATTTGGGTGGCTGGTCATTTTGTCGTTATCATGTTTCTCGCAATATTCTTAAGCATGTTGTGCATTACGTTGTCAATCTGGTTCATGTGCGTAGAAGACATTACGCAGTTTCAGGCTACTTCAAGCACTGGTAGTATAAAAAGCCAGGAAGCAAGCTATCAATAATTTTTTTAACACAGTTGCTCAATCTGATGCATGATACATCACTAAACTTTCGTGCGTATTCATCAATGTAAGCTCGTCTTAGTGTTATCCAAAATGAAGATGCGAGTCGACAGATGGAAGCATCTAGTCGGGTAATCAGGGTGAACAGTGCAAGTGCCTCAGACAGGCTGGCCGATGTTGTGGTAGGAGGACCTATTTTTTTAGAAAACACCATGTCATCCTTGCCGTGTTAGTTTATATGGGGTTAGTAATGACATCATCTTTTGGTGTAGGCGTGTGTGCCTGTTGGAAATGTTTGTCTGAAAAAAAAACCTATAACGCAGAAGAGTGCAGCCCTTGCTTCCTTTCAAGTTAGGTTGCGATGATACAAAGTGTTCTCCTGTCGGAAGTTGGGGGTAAGAGACGCAAAAAAAAGGGTAAAAGAAAGAAAAGAAGGAAAAAAAGGAGAATGCAAAGTAAAAGTAGTGTGCTACACTGCTCCTACTTTGCATCCCCCCTTTTCTTCTTTTTTTTCTTTTTCTTTTTTCATCTCTTTTGTTACATTTGCCTTTTCCCATCTAGTCCATGAATCAATGACACATAGATTTGCTGTAGCAAAGATACCTATGTGGTGTTGGATTGAACAGTGCATTGTACTTCATTCAGTTAATTACACGCTGATCAGTCTTGCAATAAGCGCTTCCTGTCTATCACCACACATGACCAAATGAAAAGTTCGCACTTCGCTCTTAGTATACTGGTATATAGCTTGTGTCTTGGACTACTCGAAATGAATGTTATTTGCTGCTGCTTATGGTAATGAATTTATCCAACATGAACATATCTTGCCTTGTGAACTTTGTCAGACCTGCCTTTCTTTTTCTTTCCTATGCAGGCGTTGTATGTAAGGCAGTAACAGAGAGGTGATAGCTTGAGCTTTTGAAGAATAAATACTGGCAGGGAGGCCATTCCACATCAAACATCCCAGCCATTTTACCAACCATCCTAAATGTGTTTTGAAAAAAAAATATTGTGCTCGTTTACTGTATTGAAACAGCAAAAGGCTAAAATATATCGCAGAGAACAAAACATTAGGCCACCTTGGTGCCTTCTAGACTTCCAAGTATGTTGTCTGGGTGTTGTTTTTAAAAAAAGGTATTTCAAAAATACTGCTTCTTCTACACCAAATTTGGTCTAGGTATTAGGTAAAGGTGATTGTGTGTAGTGCATAAAGCTCAGTAACATTAGTGCAATTTTTTTGCCACATGAAAACAAGAAAGCAGTTATCTTGATATGGCAAGTTATGTGAGTTAGTTTTTGTTTTAAAGAAGAAAATAACTTTTGAAGTTTCCTAATGATGGCTGTTTTCTCATTTGATATATGACAGCTGCCGTTCCAAAGTTTCCCATGGCCCTCAATAGGAGACTTCAAAAATCATTTTCTTTATTGAAACAAAAATTGTAATGATATCACTTGCCAAATAACAAGAAGTGTTTATTTGGTTTCAACTTACACATAAAAGTAGTTTTCATTTGGCACTTAGTGAAAATTGCATCCTAATGTGGAAAAAAACGATTGTATAGTAATATTTGTAATCTAGACCTAACATTATTTTTTTCGTGAATTATGCCTTCTGTGGAGTGAGTATTTATGGCTCAAATATTCATACAAAGTGCAGTATTGCCATAGAAGAAATGCAAATGATAAACAGTTTGGCTGAGTTCTTCAAAGCCTATGTAGTGGAAAAATTGCACATTAGTTACTCGGCTTCAAATA
Source organism: Rhipicephalus microplus (assembly GCF_043290135.1). Lineage (NCBI taxonomy): Eukaryota > Metazoa > Arthropoda > Arachnida > Ixodida > Ixodidae > Rhipicephalus > Rhipicephalus microplus. The sequence goes on along the minus strand of NC_134710.1, from coordinate 34,534,451 downwards.
CTTTAAAGAAACACCTTTACTTAATATGTAAATCAAATTCGATATGGCAAGAAAAAGCGGTACTTTAAAATTTTTCTCACAAACAACACCCCCATGACATTCTGCGAAATTCTGAAGGTACCCACGTGACCGCTACTTTTTTCTCTTCAAAATATTGCAGCAAATGACTGTTTTCAAAAGAGTGAATTAGCATCATTTTTTAAACTATATATCTGTGATGGTCGCCAGGCAATATGGTATGGACGTTTGATGTAGAATGGCCCAGCGGGAAAAACAACAAATGTCTGAGCATTCTTTGACGCTCGGGCAATTTCGAAAGCATTTTTTGTTAGCAGCAATTCACTTGAGCCCTTGTCTTCTTGCTTAGGCCCAGAAACAAAACTCTAGTAACCAAAGTAGTCCTAAGAGTCATGCCGTCTCGCTGTTCCAAAGCTTGTGGAGCCTCATTTTTTATTTTAATATTCTTTATTCATAAAAAACCTTACAGGCCCCAGAACAGGGCATTGGGTAAGGGGGGGGGGAGGAATCGGAATGGTACAGACAGGTAACGAACAGTTTACAGGCAGGATCAGTGCAAGAACAACGAAAAACTATATATATATATAAATAAAATCACATTTTAGGCTATACAGGGCAAGGTAAATTTGAGGGAATACAGCACTTGTTGATATGAACATGGCGACAGAGGGATGCATTTTAAAATAAAAGACAAGGGGAATATAAATCACCGTCACGCAATGCACTCAGAATACAAAAATAGGGTCACATGGTGAACAGAGTGAGTAGCTGACGGCGAAATGTATCGGGATTAGATATGGAGGCTATGCAATCAGGGAGGTCATTCCAAAGACGAACGGCCCGAGGCAGTGGTGATGAATTGAATGCATTAGTTGACCCGTATATGCGCATGAAGCTGAACTGATTATGCAATCTGCGTGAAAAAGAGTGAGGTGTTTGAAGCTGAAGCCGCGTTCATTTATTAGAGGTAATATATTTCTGGAACAGACAGAGAAGAGCAATATTGCGAGGGCTATCCAATGACGGCAGCTGAAGGTCTGAATTAATTTGCGTTATGTTTGACGTGATGTCGTAGTTTCGTGATATGAAGCGGGCACCTCTATTTTGAATCCTTTCTACCATAATAATCAAGTAGTTTTGATGAGGAGACCGAGTTGCTGAGGCGAATTCTAATATTGGCAGAATAAAGGTAAGAAAGGCTAGTTTTCGAATATTAGTAGGGGAATTTCTCAAGTTTCGGCGTAGGTAGCCCAGTGAACGTGATGCTCTGGCAAAAGTAGACTCGATATGTGAGGCCCATGAAAGATTCTCTGTGAGAAGAACACCTAGGTATTTGTAGGAGGAAGTGTGGGAAAGCATGGTATTGTTCAAGTAATAGGAGAATTCAGACTTTACTTGTTTATGGGTGAAAGACATTACCTCGCATTTTGTTAAGTTCAGTTTCATAAGCCACTTGTCGCACCAGTTACAAATATGGTTGAGATCTGCTTGAATGGTTAAGTGGTCATTACTGGAGTTTATAGAACGGTATATTATACAATCATCGGCAAATAGACACATGCAAGAAGTAATCTCGGAGGGTAAGCCATTAATGTAGATTAAAAATAGTAAGGGCCCAAGGGCGCTGCCTTGCGGTACGCCCGAACTAACAGAAGAAAAAGGGGACGCAAGATTGTTAACAACAGTGAACTGCTGTCGAAAAGAAATGAAGTTTCGAATCCAGGTTAATGTTAAAGAATCAAGTCGTAGAGCAGATAGCTTAGAGATTAGTCGGCAATGGGGCACACGATCAAAGGCTTTAGAAAAATCAAGAAAGATACAGTCCATTTGAAGGTTGCTGTTCATGTTTGAGTGTAAATCGGTGGTGAATTCAAACAGTTGTGTGTCACACGAGAATCCCTTTCTAAAACCATGCTGATTAGGAAAGAAAAAATTGTTCGTCTCGAGGTGATTGTACATGTGTGAACTGATTATGTGCTCAAGCATTTTGCAGCATATGCAAGTTAAAGATATGGGTCGATAGTTGTCAGGCGAGTGGACATCTCCAGTTTTGTGAATTGGTTTTATCTTTCCTATTAACCAGTCGTCCGGTAGCATGCCAGATGTTAGAGATTGGTCAAAAATTTGGCATAATATTTTGCTTGATATGGGGAGGGTGTTCTTTAGTATCTTGGAAATAATGTTGTCAATACCGGCTGATGTGGATAATTTTAGGTTGTTAATGAGTGATCCAATGCCTCCAACTGTGACAGTAATGGGTTTCATATAGGCGGCGTCAAGTTCAGGAAAAGTAGGCACATTGGAAGAATCTTCCCGAGTGAAAACAGATGAGAAGAACCTGTTGAAAACAGAGGGGCAATCGGCGATAGAAATAGGTATTTTGTCAGTTCCATGTAAAGTAATAGTGTTAGTATCTCTGACCGGAGATATAGTTCGCCAAAACTTTTTGGGATTAGACTGCAGCAGGGAAGGTAGGTCTTGCGAGTAATATTTATCTTTAGCTGAGGTTATTGCTGAGCAGTAGGTTTTCAAACAGTGTATGTATGCCTGCCATGCCCCATCAGTGCGCAAGCGTTTAGCCCTGTTGTATAACCGTTTCTTCTTGTTTCGCAGTTTGCTAAGGGACTTGCTGAACCAGGGGCTTAATTTATCGTTGGTTATGGACACTAAGGGAACATTCTGATCGACTAGCGCTGTTAATTTATCTCTGTAGAGTACCCAGTTTTCATTTACGGATCGACAAATGAAAGTAGGTAGTAACTCTTTAAAAAAATTGTTGTAGTTCTGTGTTAATGGCAGCGTAATTTCCTCTATTGTAATCGCAAATTCGTTTTGTTGTTTTGCCAGATACGGGCTTCGGGATGCTTAAATAAAGTTGGAGGAGGTTATGGTCACTAAAACAGCTCACATTTGAAATTGAAAGTATTGTCTCAGGAGCGTTGGTGAATACCAAGTCCAGGATATTGGAAGCACGGGTGGGTTCTTTGACAACTTGGAACAGGTTGAAATCCAGCGTTAGATTTATTAGTTCTAGAGGCGCTTGACATGAGGATGACATGTGTTCCCAGTCGATAATAGGAAAATTAAAGTCGTCAAGAAGATATACATGGTTAGATGGGCATGACTGAATGGCATGAGAGATGCTATCACGCAAGTCCCCCAAAAAATAATGATCAGAATCTGGTGCACGGTAACAAGCCCCAATTATTACCACACTAGATGACATAGACAAAGCTGCCCATACAATTTTGACAGAAGATTTCGAATCAATCCAATGCGAATGAAGCGTTTTCTTAATAGCAAGGAGTACGCCGCCACCGCGCCTATTTACGCGGTTGTTCCTATAGATTTTGTAAAGGTCGTTGTGAGGTAGTACTTAGTTATCTCTTATATCTGGATTCAACCATGTTTCCGTTAGTACTACTATATCTGAATCGCTATCATCAAGAAAAGAACAAAACGTGTCACGTTTGTGTAACAAGCTTCGGATGTTTGTGTACGCGACCGAGAGTAGAAAGGCTGCTTGGGGCGCGAGATGCGGCGCGTGCGAGTTTAAGCTTACATCCAGCTATCTGGAAGATTGAGCAACTGTGTCATTAACGGCATCATACACATATACCTTCTTATCCAAGTGAAGCTTGTCAAGGACTAACTTGTACGGCTTGTCGAATGATCTGGCAAAAGCGACCAACTTTCTTCTGGCCACACGTGTTGAAGGCGCAAAGTCTTCCCCAATCGAAAAATTTGTTCCCTTAAGCTTACGAGCTGCAGACAAAATGCTCTGTTTGTCCCTGAATGAAGATAATTTTGCTATAATGGGCCGTTTTTTTCAATGGAAAATTTGCCCAGGCGGTGTACACGTTCATACTGCACACTTGTAGTGTCAAGTTCGAGTTTTTCTGCGCAGAATTTGATGACCTTTTCTTCAGACGCTGCCCAATTTTCTTTTTCGTCGTCCTCTAAACCGAAAAATGTCACGTTGGAACGTCATAATCTGTTTTCTGCATCGTCGCATCTTGAAGTTATTTGTTGTAGCTGACTTGAGATATCATGCAAGGCATTTTGAGAAGGAACTACTTCAGGAGAAGCTGGATCGATTGCACCGGTTTCAAGAGCAGTTACTTTCGCTATAAGATTCTGGATTTTTTCATTAGTAGTTGCTTGTTCCGCCTTAATACCCTGAAGTTCAAGCAAAACAGACTTCAGTTCAGTACGCAGTTTCTCAATTGCCCCCAAAGCCGATTCGAAGGCAACACCCTCTGCCTTACTCATCGGGCCGGGGTTCGATTCAACATCGCCCACCAGCAAGAGCAGCAAGTGAACAAGGGAAGAAGATATGCATAATGAACAATTCAAGATATGTTTTTTAACGCAAGACAACTCTAATGGACATGACACCGATATAAGGCTGTAATTGTTCGTTTTGTAACACACGGCATGGTTCAAGTAACTAACCTGGAAGAAGATCATTTGTGAGCAGCGCATGGCGGAAGCAGTGCCGTGCCCGATGGTATTGGCGGCTGGCTCCAATTTGTGCTTTGCTCCGCTTGCGTCACCGGTAAACATGCCCAATCCGGGTTGCCAGGCGTTAGAAGCGGATGCATCCAGACCCGGCGGGGATCCGAGCAGGACCGGGCTAAGCGGTGGTGGCTCGTCGAAGTGCAGCGGGAAAAAGCCAGGCAGCCAAGAATGTACGGTCCATAACAGTGTGGCCTGGAAAAAGATCATTTGTGAGCAGCGCATGGCGGAAGCAGTGCCGTGCCCGATGGTGTTGGCGGCTGGCTCCAATTTGTGCTTCTCTCCGCTTGCGTCACCGGTAAACATGCCCAATCCGGGTTGCCAGGCGTTGGAAGCGGATGCATCCAGACCCGGCGGGGATCCGAGCAGGACCGGGCTAAGCGGTGGTGACTCGTCGAAGTGCAGCGGGAAAAAGCCAGGCAGCCAAGAGTGTACGGTCCATAACAGTGTGGCCTGGAAGAAGATCATTTGTGAGCAGCGCATGGCGGAAGCAGTGCCGTGCCCGATGGTGTTGGCGGCTGGCTCCAATTCGTGCTTCGCTCCGCTTGCGTCACCGGTAAACATGCCCAATCCGGGTTGCCAGGCGTTGGAAGCAGATGCATCCAGACCCGGCGGGGATCCGAGCAGGACCAGGCTAAGCGGTGGTGGCTCATCGAAGTGCAGCGGGAAAAAGCCAGGCAGCCAAGAATGTACGGTCCATAACAGTGTGGCCTGGAAAAAGATCATTTGTGAGCAGCGCATGGCGGAAGCAGTGCCGTGCCCGATGGTGTTGGCGGCTGGCTCCAATTTGTGCTTCTCTCCGCTTGTGTCAGCGGTAAACATGCCCAATCCGGGTTGCCAGGCGTTGGAAGCGGATGCATCCAGACCCGGCGGGGATCCGAGCAGCCCTACTGAAAAGTTCCGTATGAAATCTTACGGAAAATATATGGACTCCGTAACATTTCCTTATGCTACATACGGAAGACATATTGTCACGTCACTCCAGGGGGTGTCGACAAGATTTACTGACGTCTAAGCAACAGGGCTCTAACCAAGCGCGTCGGTTGGGCTTGTTTGCCAGAGCGAGGGCCCACGTGCACTTCTTTCTTTTCTGTGGTGTGGGCCTTCACCTTGGCATACGACCCACTACTAGAAAGAGGTGGCAATATTCCCCCTCAACAACAAAAAAGAGCATCGTCCCGATGCTGCAAAGTTATTGAAAAAAAACCAAAACAAAGTAGTTTAAACAATGAAAAAGGGCACCAATAATTAAATGTTAGACGCGATAAGTTCACCAATGATGAGGCAATTGTCGGAGCACCAAAAAAACACAGGAAAAGTGGTCTTTTAGGAACGCGCAAAATAGGGCTTCATGCGCACCACGTGAACTATGTCAGAGGTCGGTTGTTTTCGTTGTACCCATCGTGACGACGTAGCGTCCGGAACCACTTCGTAGTTTACGTCGCTCACGCGGCGTAATACTTTATACGGACCGAAGTATCTGCTGAGCAACTTTTCGGAGAGGCCACGGCGTCGAACAGGGGTCCAAATCCAAACTTGGTCTCCCGGTCTGTAAGATACGTCATTGTGACGCATATTGTAACGTCGTGCATCAACCTGTTGCTGCTGACCAATGTGTAGCCGAGCGAGCTGGCGAGTTTCTTCGGCACGCTCTGCAAATTCTTCTGCGTCAGTTGTTAATTGATCGGCGCCTTCACAAGGAAGCATCGCATCCAGCATCGTCTGAACTTCGCGGCCGTAGAGAAGGCGAAACGGTGTAAATCGGGTTGTTTCTTGAACGGCGGTGTTATAAGCGAACGTCACATAAGGCAAAATGCGATCCCATGTTTTGTGTTGGACGTCGATGTACATGGAGATCATGTTTGTGACTGTCTTATTTAGTCGCTCGGTTAAGCCATTGCTCTGCGGATGGTAAGCAGTCGTCGTTCGATGCCTAGTGTTACTTAGTCGAAAAACTTCATCGATAAGTTGTGCAGTGAACGCTGTTCCTCTGTCGGTTATCACTGTAGATGGAGCACCGTGGCGCAGAACAATGTGGCACATGAAGAACTGTGCTACCTCAGAAGCCGTGGCTCGTGGTATCGCCTGTGTCTCAGCATAGCGGGTCAAATAGTCAGTTGCAACAATGACCCATTTGTTGCCGTCAGACGATAAAGGAAATGGACCGAGAATGTCCATGCCAACTTGGTCAAATGGCTTGTGGGGTGGATCAATTGGCTGAAGTAATCCAGCCGGCTTGCTTGGTGGCGACTTTCGACGCTGGCATTCACGACAGCTTTTAACATACTGCTTCACGCTTGCAGAAAGTCCGGGCCAGTAGTACGCCTCACTTACTATGGCGAGCGTTCGCGAGTAACCTAGATGACCAGATGTGGGCTCGTCATGACACGCAGAGAGGACTTCATCCCGCATGTCCTTCGGAACGACAAGGAGGTAAGCGCGGCTCGTAGGACGGGCGTTTTTTTTGTACAGGACATTATCTCGGAGGCAGAAAGATGTCACGACGCGAGATAGATGGCGAGGTATAACGGCGCTATGACCCTCCAGATAGTCGATGAGCGGTCGAATCTCTTCATCCTCTCGCTGGCGTCTGCTCAAGTCAGATGAGCTAAGGGCGCCCAGGAAACCGTCATCGTCCTCTTCTTCTTGATTGACTAAAGGTATGGGTGCACGTGACAGCGTATCAGCGTCTTCATGCTTCCGTCCAGACTTATATATGATGGTAACATCAAATTCCTGTAGACGCAAGCTCCATCGGGCCAGTCGTCCAGAGGGATCACGAATGTGTACCAACCAGCAGAGGGCGTGGTGGTCCGTCTTCACTTTAAATGGACGACCATAGAGGTACGGGCGAAACTTGGTGATCGCCCACACTACTGCGAGACACTCTTTCTCTGTGGTCGTGTAATTCACCTCGGTACGGGACAGTGAGCGGCTGGCATAGGCTATGACTCGTTCTTTGCCGTGTTGATGCTGGACGAGCACTGCGCCGAGGCCGATGTTACTGGCGTCAGTGTGCACCTCTGTGTCAGCATCTTCGTCAAAATGCGCAAGAACAGGGGCTGATTGCATCCGCTGTCGTAGCTCGGCAAAAGCAGCCTGTTGTTCGGTAGCCCATACAAACGGTGTGTCGTCGCGTGTAAGGCGAGTCAAGGGTTCCGCTATCTTCGGAAACCCTCTAATAAATCGTCGATTGTAGGCCCACAAACCCAGAAAGCGCCGAACAGTCTTTTTGTCTGTAGGATGTGGAAACGCGGCTACAGCGGCAAGTTTGTCGGGGTCGGGTCGTACTCCATTCGCATTGACTACATCATGGCCAAGGAATTTGAGCTATTCATAACCAAAGTGACACTTCTGCGGTTTGAGCGTAAGATCTGCTGATTGAATAGCCTGTAGCACACTCCTGAGGCGGTGAAGGTGTTGCTGGCAGGTTTCAGAAAAAACGACAACATCATCAAGGTATACGAGACAAGCTTGCCACTTCAGACCAGTAAGCACAGTGTCCATCATTCGCTGGAAGGTTGCGGGCGCTGAGCACAAACCAAAAGGAAGGACTCGAAATTCATACAGGCCATCAGGGGTCACAAATGCCGTTTTCTCGCGGTCTCGCTCGTCAACTTCAATCTGCCAGTACCCGCTTTTCAAATCCAAAGAGGAAAAATAGTGGGCGTGGCGTAATCTGTCTAACGAGTCATCGATGCGTGGCAGCGGGTACACGTCCTTTTTAGTCACGCTGTTCAGCTTCCGGTAATCGACGCAAAAACGTAGCGTTCCGTCTTTCTTCTTCACTAGGACGACCGGAGAGGACCACGCACTGTTGGAAGGCTCGATGATGCCGTCGTCAAGCATTTCTCGAACTTGCGTACGAATGGCTTCTCGTTCCTTCGCTGACACACGGTAAGGCTGTTGGTGTACTGGGCGGGCGTCGTCGTAAGTGATGATTCTGTGCCTAGTGATCGAAGTCTGGCGCACCTTAGAGGAAGCAGCGAAGCATGACTTGAATTCAAGCAAGAGTTTCCGCAGTGCTGTCTGGTTTTCTGGTGTGAGGTTAGAATTAATATCGATATTGTTTAGAGACGTATCGGCGGCCTCCACTGCTTCCGACGAGAAGCAGATGGGAATGGTTCCTAATTCATCTGCAAACGCTAACGAAGTGCCACGGAAAAGGTGTCGGTGTTCGTTGCTGAAATTTGTAACGAGCAGTTGAGATCGGCCATCATGTAGCTGTATGATACTCCTAGCCACACAAACACCTTGAGTCAGCAGGTGTTCAAAATTACTTTCTGCAATCGCTTCACCATTTCGCAATCCACAGCATGTGACGTCGACAATAACACTGGCTCTTGGAGGAAGCGTTATACTTTCAGCAGAAACACGAAGAACGTCGGTACGTTGTTGGTCGTCCTGCTTGTCGATTGCTCGGTCGGCTGAGAAGGTGATGCGATTCTCTTGAAGATCAATGACAGCTCCATATTCGTGCAGGAAGTCAACACCAAGAATAACGTCGCGTGAACATTCACGGAGCACAAGGAAACTTCCTACAAAAGTATAACCGCAGACCCGAACTCTACTCGTGCAGGTTCCAAGCGGAGAGACGGTGTGGCCGCCAGCCGTTCGAATCACGGAGCCATGCCAGGGCGTGATTACCTTCTTTAGTTGTCTGGTCATTTTCCCGCTTAGTATCGAATAGTCAGCCCCGGTATCAACTAAAGCACCTACTGCATAGCCATCTATCAGCACCGGTATATCCAGAGAAAGCCGCACATATCGCTCAGTCGAATCTACACCCTTTACTGTCAGCGTCGATCGGAGGTCTTCAGCACGTCGACTGCCAGCGACCTCGCCTCCAAGGGTCGCTTGCGTTAGTTTTCCCGGCGGGGACTGGAGAACCGTGCGCCAGCATGGCGCTGTGGCGAAGATGAAAAGCGCCTCGGCGACGGTGAGCGCGACTGCCGTCCAGAAGGCGGTGGCATGCGCTGTTGAGCCAGGTAGTCCTCAATGTCCCGGGGTCGCTGGCCATACCGAGGAGGCGCTGAATATACTGAAAATCCGCGCAGCCCGAGGCGCCGGTATGGACACTGACGGTACAAATGGTTCGCTTCACCGCAGTGGAAGCACAAAGGTCGGCGATCAGGAGTGCGCCAAACATCAGATTTCCGAGGCGAAGCACGTCTGTCGTCAAGGTAGTGTGCTGGTTGTTCCGCAAGATGCACAGGGCTGGCGTAAACGAGGGGTGGCGGTGTGCGTGTGTTCTCGTAGTACCGTAGAGGCTGCGCCGACTGAAGTGAAACCGTAGGAGGTGCCTGAACAAACAGCGGGGAAGAGGAAGCTGGACGTTTCAAGGCTTCTGCATAGGTCGGACGGTGGTAGTCAGCCGGGGCGGGTGTGGCGTTATTCAGACTCACAGGGTCACGAAGGGCATGATGCAGCTCGTCCTTGACGATGCTTGCAATGGAACTCACCGTAGGTAGTGGTGGTGTGGCAGCCTTTTGCAGCTCCTCGCGTACTATGGAGCGGATAAGGTCGCGCAGACACTCGGTGTTGCTCCCAATATTCGTTAGAACTTGAGCAGTGGACGTGTTCACTTGCCGCTCATACAGGGTGGATCGATGCTGAAGCATCTTTTCCATCGTGACAGCTTCAGACAAAAACTCGGCGACCGTGTTCGGAGGGCTCCGTACAAGACCAGCGAAAAGCTGCTCTTTAACTCCCCGCATCAGGTGACGCACCTTCTTTTCTTCTGTCATACTCTGATCGGCTCGTCGGAACAGGCGCGTCATATCTTCCACATAGGTCATGACAGTTTCATTGGGCATCTGGATGCGGGCCTGGATCGCTCGTTCCGCTCGTTCATGGCGATCAGCACTTCTGTAAGTATCCAACAGCCGGAGGCGGAATTCGGGCCACGATGTCATCTGTTCTTCGTGATTCATGTACCAGGTACGTGCTCCATCCTCTAAATAGAAGTACACACGTCGTAGTTTGGCCGCGTCGTTCCAGTCGTTCAAAGCAGCCACGCGCTCGAAGTCGACCAACCAGTCCTCGACGTCTTCGAGCTCGGTGCCATGAAACGGTGTCGGAACCTGCGGACTTTCGAGGGTGTACCGAGTCACCGGGGGGTTTCCCGTACCTGTTAGAGTGGTTTGAACGGACGTGCTCATCATACTGGTGTGAACTATAGGGTCAGCTTCGGGAGGCAATCCCCTAATCCTGCGGCTTGTCCGATGAACGGGAGTGTTGACTCGAACTGGGCTTGTGGTGCCGCTTCCAGGAGGGGTCTGCAAGATCCGTGAGGGGCCTACCCAGCACCTCCACCAGTTGTCACGTCACTCCAGGGGGTGTCGACAAGATTTACTGACGTCTGAGCAACAGGGCTCTAACCAAGCGCGTCGGTTGGGCTTGTTTGCCAGAGCGAGGGCCCACGTGCACTTCTTTCTTTTCTGTGGTGTGGGCCTTCACCTTGGCATACGACCCACTACTAGAAAGAGGTGGCAATATGGAGTTATATGGAAATATACGGAAGTTGTATGGCATTTACGGAAAGCTTCTTATGGAGTATATGGAAAGATAAGGAAATTGTATGGCGTGTACGGAAAGCTTTTTATGGAGTATACAGAAAGATAAGGAAAATGTATGGCATATATGGAAAGCTTTTTATGGAGTATATGGAAGGATAAGGAAGTTTTATGGCGTGGATGGAGTGAGTTTTATGGAAAATATGGAAAGATAAGGAAACTCATGGAGCATACAGAGAGTTCATTATGGAAGATATGGGAGGATAAGGAAAGTGTATGGAGTGCACAGAAGCTTTCATAAGGAAAATACAGAATGTAAGGTCTTACGGAAATATACAAATTTTGTAAGGTACTTACGAAAATGTGCAATAGTGTATGAAAGGAATGTGGATTGTTGCAAAAATGTGGAAACTGTACAGTTGTAGTCACATTTTCAGCAGGAAATCTGAGCTCTATGAAGTTATAAAGAATGCACAGTGACATATATAGTACAAAAGAATAACGCAGGCTATTCTGTGTTGTCAGTCACCACTGTTCGCATTTTTCCAGAATGAATACAACTTCTGCAGATGACCAGGTGCTAAAGTCTGTCACACGGAAAGTGTGTCATTCACAAGGAATGACAATAACTGCCATTTTACTTGCACGCTGTCACACGAAAACAAATCAAGCAAGAAAAGCATAACTTCAAGGGCTCGTTTTTTGGTAGAAACAATAATAATGAGAACTAAATTCAATGTGAATGAACTTGTCAATATTAATGAAACTGTTCTCATTAACACGGGCAAAGAGAAATGTCATTTTAAAATATCGACCATCAGCTTAGCTCTCCTGAGCACCGACAAAAGAAATGAAAATCTATGAAAACTAATTGCATGTAGCCTAAAAATAATTTTTATTGATAGTATATGTGCTCCTACAATATAAATACAGCTATACACAACTTGCCCCAGCTTCACGGCAGAAACGAGGTAGGGGCAGAGGGAGTGGTCAGAAAAATAATTAAGTATGAGAGCACGACTGATATGTACGGACACATAATGGTGCTTATCATTGATGCACGGATGGTCGTGTATTAAGCTGGGTCGTTTTGAGATCTTCAAAAGCATTGTTTCAGACCACCATGCAGATTACGCTTCAATTGTAGTGCTACATAAGACACAACTTGTGGGCCAGCTTTAATGAATAAGAAGATTATAGGTTTAACAAATGCTTTAAAATATATCATATCATGGCTGCATGGACGCATACAGGCTATGTAAAGCGCAATAAAGTGAGGACGCATGAGCTTTTCTTGATGCTTCAGTTCTACATAGATGCTTCAACTGTGCTGCAAAGAAATTTAACCAATGTCTGTGTGCAACATTGTCCATTTTAAACTATCTATATGCATATATAAAATTCCTACTGCTGGTTAAGCTACGTAGCACTTCATAACTCTTCCTTTTAATTAGGGCAACTTTTCAAACAATCAACATTATTCATTTTCAGTCTCATGACTTCGTGCCCGCAATTCTTGGTTTGGCTCGATCACAATTGTGCAGCCCTTATTTTGGAGGAATCAAAAAACATCAACCAAAATATATTTTGGAACTGCTTCTCGGTGATATTGCCTTCCCTCAACTGCCACAGCTTGAGATGAGTCATATAGCAAGTCTCGCGCATACCTAGGGCCTAACCTTGAAGAAACTGGTCTGGCTGTGAAATGCTAAGTTTTTTCTCAAATAAACTTTTTGTTTTGAGTTTTCTCAGTTCTCGAGTCCCTTCACAATCAAGCAGACCCAATGTTCCCCTTAGTCTTTAATTTTGTTATATTATGAAATAAATAAAAAAAATGAATAATGAAAATAAAAATACTAATAACTTTTGCGCAATAAACACAGTTCCACATCCGTACTTGAACGTAATATTGCTTTTATTTTGTTTTATAACCTAAGGCATTAGAAAAAATAGCAGTACAACAAAAACGTTGAAAAAAAACAAAAAAAATTTAGATTTGGCGAGACTCGAACCTGCGCCACTTAGTTGTGCTCGCGCACGTGAACTGAGTGCGTTAGCTTGCTAAGCTATTCGCGCTGAAGGTAGTTGTTGAGTTTAAGTTATATATATAAATTTGCTTTTTACACGCTATGTGTTGGCATATTTATGTACGATATGCGATCGTATCTATTGTTGGGTGCATATGTTTTGGGATTGTATATACGTCACATGCTTTTCGCATGTCTTTCAACTATAGATTGCTACCCCGCCGCGGATGAAAACAAGTATTTTTACACCCACACACAAGCTTGAGCAGTTGAAGGTTGTTTCCCAGGGCTCTCTTGCGATTGAGTCGGCCACCACAGGGAATTAGAGTGATACGCCATTAATCCCTGCATCTAGCTGTATTCCACTTAGTAGCTCTATCGCTTGATGACAAATCGAGCGCGGGGCGCGACGCTATTGCGCACGACCATGCCTCACGTAGTGGCGACATCAGCTGATTGCGCCGGCCCGCTTGCTTCGATTTGCTTCAGAGCAAAAATGTCATACCTTGAAAGATTGCGTACTGCACTATGTCAAAAAGTTACTGCTTTGTAGCCATCCTTTTATTCATTGAGAATTGATAACTCTGATATCACTACTGTAGAGCTTTGCGTCGGCGACACGCACCGAACGTGAAACCGCACTACGTCTGTCGTAGAAGCAGTAGGAGGCTGTCGTCTGCTAGAACAAAAACAAAACAAAAACCTGCGAAAACGTTCATAAGTTGTAACTTGTTTTTTGAATAACCTTTTATCACTTTTAAAGTTATTTTGCCAGATAAGATACATTTGTTTTCAGTTTATAGCAGCGACAGATGTTTTCTTTTTTCCTCACACATATATCCAAGCCAAATCCATTCACAGCTAAAGCCACATGTTGTTTGTCTTTGTCTCCGTGGGCATGCTATCTACTGTGTTCGCGCTGCTACACACGAGAGCACGAAATGTTAAATTTACGCAAAGAAGCGCCGTTCCTCGTTCGTGTGATGTGCTAAGATTGCGCCCTATTCCCGCGGTTGTTCGAGTGCGGATCAAGTGTGAGTCGTCCAAGGAATCGGCGGGTTGGGCGGGCGCTCGAAGGACTCCGAGGTGACGGCTGACGCCTGTGGTTGCTTCCCTCAGGACAGTGTGAAAGAAACTAAAGGTAAGGGGGACACTTTTTTATGTAGACCAAATATGCCACTCAGTGCAAGTGTGTGTTGCTGCACTCGAACGAGGCGTCGTCAAATGGCAACCTTACGCGCCTTTGCGAGTGCGGTTGCCGATTCGCTTTGGCAACGCTAACGCCAGCAGAGCCATGGCGCATCGGCGCGGCCTTACTGGAGCTAATTCGAGACAACTGCGGCAACATGCATGTGTATGGTGATCGATTTTTTCATATGTGCAATGTAGTGAGGAAGACGCACACGGCGCTTGCTACGTTGTTGATTAAACGAAGCCTGCAGTGCCATTTGATGGAAAGCAGCATTTTGTTTACGTTCGCGGGTGATATAATTTGTAACTTGGCTCGATTCACCTAGCCAACCGCCTAAGTGGGTTGATTAGCATACTTCACGGTAGAGCGTTATTATGCCCCTAAACAGTGGCGTGTGCTTGTTAAAAGATATAATGTGTGCCTAGTGTAGAGAGAGAGGTGTTCGTGCAATCTGCATATGTACCTGCAAGACGCTTTTGCTTGTAACTAATAATGTACCGGCCAGCACCTACATTGTACGCCTGACTTTGAAGAAAACTTGCATGCACAATGTGAGATTTTGTAATCTGCCAGAGTTGCTTTTTATAAAATAATACACTGCCAGCATGTTCAAAATATGTTTCGCTGCTGTGTGGCAGGGGTGCGGTTATCACGCTGTTGTTTAGTTGCTGATGCAAGCACATATAGTTTTGATGCGTTAATATTTCTCATCTAACTCATCAGGTGTTTTGTTGTTTCAGCACAAACAAGGCAAAAAGAGAAGGAAGACGGGTAATGACAGGACCAGTGCCGACTTTTGTTTGCAGGAGAATACCCATGTTGGTGTATTTATTGTGACAGCCTTTCTGTGTTGCTTTTTTGCCCAATTTATGCAACAACACAGTTGTCAGCAATATGAGAGCGAACACTGAAATTAGCTTTTAAAGATCATGGTGCAGAAATGCCTAGTAATTCACAGCACAAAGTAACAACAAAAGACATCAGTATGATCAATGTGGACGAGTACAGTCTTGCATCTAAAAAATATATTGTGCAAAATGTTGCCTAAGAAACCTCTCTATGTTTGCAAATAGTGTGACGTCACTTAGAGCGCCGTGCCAGCCATTCCCTCCCTCTGTGCAAGGGCTGGTTGGCAAGGAAGTTGTTTGTGACGTTCCTGATAGACCACTGAGATGTATGCGATTTTAAACCTGTAGTCTCATATATACGTAATCTTTTGCGCAGTTACATCGCTGCATCTGACACCTACAACTTATTTGCATATTTACATTGCTCCCTTAGGACCTAACACACAAACTTGTTGTTTGCATTGTCACTTCATGAATATCGAGCGGTAAAGGTACTGAGTATATGTGAAACAAGAATCTCTGCTTATTACATGAAGACATATGAGGCCTTCGATAAAACGAGTTATACCTTCATTGGGCTTGCGTACTCGTCGGGGCGATTCATACATGCAGCTTCAGCAAATGGTATCTTCCAGCCCGGTGACCATGCAATTTTTTTCTGCACACAGCGCAAACACCGAGATGTACCCACTCGCAGATGGTCGCGTCAAGCGCTTATTTACCTTGACTAAAATGTCGAATCAAGTTTTTTCATCGACCGGTCCCTGCCATGAGTGCTAACGTCTTCGCAAACAAGACACATTGTTATTGACACTGCACACACCACACACAATATTCTCAGTTGAACGAATATTCTCAATACCTTTCAATGCACACTACATGCCGCAATCAACAGTGCACATTTTTGAAGACTATGCCACTGTTCCTCGCACAGGCCACCACGTGTGTTCACTTCTTCAAGATAAACAGACAGCGTGGCAAATATTTTACCACACAGCTAGATGTTTGCTGACACATACTAAAGCTAATGCCGACATTGTAACGTGAAGTGTAAGCTTTGAAAAATTAAAACTTGCCCCAAACACCGCACGACTGTACCGGGCTGAGCCACCAGCGGGAGTGTTTTTCCAGCCACACTTTTACATGTGCCAGTGACATCATGCTGTGACGTACCTCGGTAGGGGCCTATCGCTGCATACTTTATGTGAATGAGGGTCCTGTTAGTGAAAGCAGGCATTGTAGATTTCGTAACTTGTTCATTCCCAACTGGACCTTCATTTGCACGAGTTGTCTGACTGATATTCAGGCGAACTTTTGTGCAATAAATTATACAGTTGGCAGTCTGTGCTTGCTCCATACTGTTGTTACTGGTGTTTCTTGTTGTTACTTTGCACTGCTCATTACTCCTCACCTACAGAAACTAGCCTATCTTGCTGCTGTTTTGGACAAGATGCAGCTGGCAAGTGCGATAGTGTTCATAACTCTAAATTCTCAAGCAAAAATTATCGTTTCATATTCAGTTAGTTGCATTCATATCAGTACATTATAAGAAATCACTGATTAAACATTAATTCGTGTTCCTTCACATAATGCTCACAAATTTTATATCAAATTGAATGGTATTTATAAAAAACATGGGTTTTAGCTAAACTTCATGCTCTTTTCTTGAACAGCTGACAAAACGCTATTGGATGCTTACTTGCCATGAATTGGACTGTGTTTGAAATACATTGCAATTCTTCACCGGACTGCCAGTACACTTCACATTGGGGGAACATTTATTAACCATGGATTGATTAATTAAGAACGGAAAGAAAGAAGCGGCAGACCGGGATACTTGATATTGGCATCCGTTTCGCTACCCAGCGCATTATTATGCAAACTTCCTATATAGTGGTTATGCGTCTTGCATGTGTGTCTGTAAACCAAGAACTTTGGGTAGAACTATATTTATCTTACAAATGGTTGCAGGACTGTGGAGGCTGTAGGGCTACTTAGGGATGGTGGAATTCCTGGACATGTGTTCAACCTTGCTGCATCAGCTCCTTGGTGTTTTCACGGCATCATTACAGATGTGTTGGGTTAGTAAAGCAAGCAGGTTTCAACACAGAAAAAAGTATAATATGGCAGCACCTCTTGTGCGTGCCTTATATCCCTAGTATATCAAATATTTATCTTTCACCTTGTGGCCTGTAATTTTTAAAGAGACACTTCTTTTTGCTTTATACTTGAGTCTTGATGCTTCGACAGCAATGTATTTGTGTTTGACAGCAAGTGTTCTTGAACAAATAACTGATCTCAATAATAACAAAACACCCTTCATACTTGGTCTTTAGCATAAGCTAGCACATACCTGTAGCAGATTCAATTATTCATTTTTTGCTGGGATGATAATGGGCAAGTAGCAAAGGCAAGTTGAGATTGGAGTGGTCGGTGACGTCTGTTTAGGCTCTGCCATATTGCTTTGCAACCAGAGTTACTTGTGGCCACATATACAATGAAGCCACATGACGTGCATTCTAAATGAGATTACCATATCACATTTCGCTGCATCTCAATGTGTGCCAAACAAATGCAGATATCATTAGCTTGCCACTATAAAGGGATACTAAACCAACACAAGGTTGAAATTTAGTCATGGTGTTGCAGCTGTGTATGACTCTACAATGGATGCATAGCCGTGATAATTTGTCTATATGTTGTCACAATAGTAATGTTACGCACATATTACGATACAAAAGAGGTCCTCGCTTATTTCGCTTTTTTTCGCAATGCTTCTTTCTTGTCTCTTCTTGCCATGTGCTCCTCCTCACTGTACAAGGAGCAAGAGTAGTGGGCACACGAACACATATTTAAAAAAATGTTGTAAGGTGAGCACTGAGAAGCTGAACACTTCCGAAAGGCTCAAAGAGGTAAAGGTATTTTTTCTAGCTACTTTTTGGGCACCCACAGCTAGTTGTGCTGCTGCAGTTAAAAAATGAGTTAAATGTTAAAAATTAATTGGAGGTGGTTTGGCACCCATTACTGCAGTTACATACAGAACTAGGTTTCAATGCGTAAGCAAAATCTGTTCACTCTAAATCAATCCTAATAATATCTGAAATTCAGGAAATATTCACAGAAAAGCTCAGGAAAAGGCTAAGTGGTTGCCCCTTGAACGTGAAGGAGATAACCTTCTTCTGAATGGTCATTAGACAGTCTAGTAGTCTCGATATTACATGCACTATAAAATATTCTGGTGTGGTGCTTTTCATGCATGTTATAATGAGAGGGTTTTATAATAGAGCTGTTGTCACTTTGCCCTGCGTTGCTGAAATTGTTCACATAGTTATAATACATGAATCACTTTATGCCTTTTGATTTTATGCAAATGGTTTGCTTACCCAGTCGGTTTAACTTGATTTGGATAAAACATAAACGCTCTAAACTTTTTTTTATTATACAGCAGGTTTATTTTTAAAATCCGCGACCATAGATGTGAACACAGTTGGTGCTGTGCTTGATTAATCCTTCACTATCACCACTCTAACTACACCTGCTACAGTGCATAGTGTGACAAAAGTAATGGTACTTAACATTACTGGCAGCATACACTTTTATGTCTCAAAATGTGTTAAAAAGCCTGGTAAAAATGTGTGTACGTTTTTTTTTCGCTCCAACTAAATATTCTGGTCTACTCAAAGTAGCTTCCGCTCTTTTAAGTTCCTCAAACTTTTAGGTGTTCAAAAGAAGTATCAATGCCATATACTTTCTTTTTCAGCCTACTCACCACTCTAATATTGAGAATTACCCGACATTACCCAGTAAAATAAAGGGATGTTATAAAAAGTAATGTCAATTTAATTGTCAAGAAAGGTTGCAAAGTTACGTTTTTGTTCACTTTTCTTTTCACAATTTTGTTAAAGTTACTTTTGATAACATCCCCTATAGTTTGTTTGGCATCATTTTCTGCTAGTTCTCATTATAATGTTTTCAACAAAAACAACAAACCCTTAAATTTATAGTTCTTTCCTTTACTCATGAATCTGAAACAGTGAATCTCAGTAATATTAGCGGTGTGTGACTTGTTTTTTTTGATCAGTTGTGCATGTGTTCAAGTACATGCATTTAGGCGGGAGGGTGAACCATTGCCACCTCCTGTGACTAGCAGATTTTCTGAGAACTGACAGATGCATAATGCTGCCAAAGAAGTATAGGGATATTGGAAGTAATCGTAACGTAATTGCAATCGTAATGTAATTGCCAGTAGGCAAAAAAAAGGTGTCCCACACTCGCCATAAAGGTAACAAGCAGCGCTGACTGACTCTTCCATGTATAAATGCACATATATATACCGTACAAAATGGAAGAGGGATAGCCGCCATGGTAGCTCAGTTGATAGAGCATCGGACATGTTATTAGAAGTTCGCAGGCTCGGTCCCTGTACAGGGCAGGTTATCTTTTTTCCTTCTACTTTTCTTTCTTTACAATTACAACACTTCTATTCTTCTTGAAGACTTTCTGGTGTAAAAAGGGTACCTTATAATCTGAAGAGGCAAACAGAATGTGCCAGTGCACGAGTTAGCTCTTGTAGTGAAGTAAGATATGTTTTGAAGAATAAATCATTCTGCCACTTGCCTAAAGAATGGCTACAGGACATGGCACTGGATGCACTTTCTTATTTTTGAATCAAGCTATCTTGTATTCTATTTTTATAAATTACATGGGATACACATGACGGTATCACACACTTTAATGCCACAAAGATTATGCAGCGAACAATGTTATAAATGCGAAATTGCATGAGGATAAGGTGAAAACTGCACCCTCCACGAGAATGTACAGGGAGCACAGGGTGCAGGCGTCATTCCTTCTGCCCGTGCTTTTCAAGTGCAAGCTGTTTTCAACTCGTTCTGACCAACTAATTAAATTGAGATGTGTTGTTATAGTGCAAGAGGATGCTCCACGGGAAACTAGGTTTGTCTCAAACTCTGTGTGTGTCTTTCAATCTATATGGTGCCCAGTTCAAGATTTCATGCAGACCAGATCGTGTAAAACAGGACCGTGTAAAATGGACCGTGTAAATATAATAAAATGGACCATGTATATAAACAGGATCATGTAAAATGTCGTTTTCGTGTGCAACTGTAGTTGTGGTTGTGCTGAATGACCTTTCTTTATATACACTACATAACAAACTTGCTCCTTTAGAGTCGAGTGCATCTTCGGATCGATTGTAAATGTTTGCATATGCAAGGCCTTAAGTTTTATAAGAAATTCCTCAGTGTGCCGCGAGGAAATGTGGGTTCAGCGAAAATTTGCATATCATTATATACAACTCTTAAAGCCTCGTCTACAACTTTGTGCAGGTTGACCTTGAGCAGAAAACGAGGAGCGGCAGCAGCCCCCAGAAAAGAGCAAGCACCCTCCAAGCTCCCGAAGCTCTCTTCGACAGGAACATCATGGTCACTGTGTGGCATTGAAAACCATTGCAAGGAGTGCCTTATCAGTACACTGTGCTGCTCTTTCATCGCAGAAGACGAAGTTGACCACTCCAGAGGAACTTCACGCTGTGTATTGTGAGTGCTTCAGTGGTTTTGTTTTTGTCCAGCCAGCAGTTAAGAAATGATGTGTCAGATTCAGCCGGGATGGCTAGAGAGATTCGGGCAGGCATGTTTGGACATTTGTCTAGCCAAGTAGTGCCAATTTTTGCACTGGTCCTGTTGGAGTTACTGCCACAATCACAGAAGCTACGTCACCTCTCTAAATGTACAGATGTGTCGGGGAAGATTAGCTGCATTAGGTTTTTCTATAACTGATAGCTGCCAACATTCTTCATTATACAGGAGTTTTGTTCCTCACTTATGGGTGTAAAGTCCTCCACAGAAAAAAATGCAACACGTCTACTTCCAGAAGGCTCCAAGGCCCTACTTGTAGGTTTTTTCGGCTTGTATCATAAGCACCTCGTTTGGGTGTACATGAACATTTTATAAACATGTACAGCGAAAAATTTGGGTGGCCGGTCGTTTTGTCATTATCATGTTCCTCGCAGTATTCTTAAGCATGTTGTGCATTACGTTGTCAATCTGGTTCATGTGCATAGAAGACATTACGAAGTTTCAGGCTACAGTATAAAAAGCCTTGAAGCAAGCTATCAATAATTTTTCAACAGAGTTGCTTAATCTCATACATGATACATCACTAAATTTTCGTGCGTATTCATCAATGTAAGCTCGTCTTAGTGTTATCCAAAATGAAGATGTGAGTCGACATTTGGAAACATCTAGTGGGGTAATCAGGGTAAACAGTGGAAGTGCCTCAGACAGGCTGGCCAATGTTGCGATAGGAGGACCTATTTTTAAGAAGTCACCTTGTCATCCTTGGCGTGTTAGTTTAAATGGGGTCAGTAATGACATCATCTTTTGGTGTAGGCGTGTGTGCCTGTTGGAAATGTTTGTCTGAAAAAAAAAACTATAACGCAGAAGAGTGCAGCCCTTGCTTCTTTTCAAGTTAGGTTGCGCTGATACAAAGTGTTCTCCTGTCGGAGGTTGGGAGTAAGGTTGCGCTGATACGAAGTGTTCTCCTGTCGGAGGTTGGGGGTAAGGGAAGCAAAAAAAAGATAAATGATAGAAAAGAAGAAAGAAGAAGAAAGGAAAGGGGGATGCAAAGTAAAAGTAGTGCTACACTGCTCCTACTTTGCATCCCCCCTTTTCTTCTTTTTTTCCCTTGTTTTCTTTTTTCACCTTTTTTGTTACATTTGCATTGTCCCATCTAGTGCATGAATCAATGACACATGGCTTTGCTATAGCAAAGATGCCTATGTGGTGTTGGATTGAACAGTGCATTGTACTTCATTCAGTTAATTACAGACTGATCAGTCTTGCAATAAGTGCTTCCTGTCTATCACCACACATGTTCAAATGAAAAGTTTGTGCTTGGCTCTTAGTATGCTGGTATATAGCTTGTGTCTTGGACTACTCAAAATGAATGTTATTTTGCTGCTGTTTATGGTAATGAATTTATCCAACATGAAAATATCTTGCCTTGCGAACTTTGTCGGACCTGCCTTTCTTTTTCTTTCCTATGCAGGCATTGTATGTGAGGGAGGCAGTAACAGAGAGGTGATAGCTTGAGCTTCGGAAGAATAAATGCTGGCAGTGAAGCAATTACACATCAAACGTCCCAGCCATTTTGCCAACCGTACTAAATGTGTTTTGAAAAAAAATATTGTGCTCGGTTAGTGTATTGAAAACAGCAAAATGCTAAAATATATCGCAGAGAACAAAATATTAGGCCACGTTGGTGCCTTCTGGACTTCCCAGGATGTCGTCTGGGTGTTGTTTGTAAAAAGTAAAAAGTGTTTCAAAAATACTGCCTCTTCTACACCAAGTTCGGTCTAGGTATTAGGTAAAGGTTATTGTGTGTAGTGCATGAAGCTCAGTAATATTAGTGCAATTTTTTGCCACATCAAAAGCAAGGGAGCAGTTCTCTTTATATGGCAAGTTATATGATTACACTTTGTCTTAAAGTAGAAATGAATTTTTGAAGTTTTCTTATGATGGCTGTTTTCTGCATTTGATATACGACAGCTTCCGTTCCGAAGTTCTCCATGGCCCTCAATAGGAGACTTCAAAAATCATTTTCCTCATTTAAACAAAAATTGTAATGATAACACTTGCCATATAACAAGAACTGTTTATTTGCTTTCAACTTACACATAAAAGTAATTTTCAATTAGACAAACACACAGCTCAAGTTGCATCTCAATGTGGACAAAAACGATTATATAGTGATATTTGTAATCTGGACCTAACATTATTTTTTTTCGTGAAATATAACTTCTGTGCAGTGAGTATTTGTGGCTCAAATATTCATACAAAGTGCAGTATTGCCATACAAGAACTGGAAACGATAAACAGTTTGGCTGAATTCTTCAAAGCCTATGTAGCGGAAAAATTGCACTAATGTTACTCGGCTTCAAATACTTTAAGAAGCACCTTTACTTAATATGTAGATCAAATTTGATATGGCAAGAAAAAGCAGTACTTTGAAGTTTTTCTCACAAATAACACTCGCACGGCATTCTGCGAACTTCTGAAGGTACCCACGTGACCACTACTTTTTTCTCTTCAAAACATTTCTGCGAATAGCTATTTTCAGAAGAGTAAATTACCATCAATTTTTAAACTATACATCTGTGATGGTCGCCCAGCAGTATGGTTTGTATGTTTGGTGTAGAATAGCCCAGTGCGAAAAACAACAAATGTCTGAGCATCCTTTGACGCTCGGGCAATTTCGAAAGCATTTGTTTGTTAGCAGCAATTCAGTTAAGCCCTTGTCTTTATGCTTAGGCCCAGAAACAAAACACAAGTAACCAAAGTAGTCCTAAGAGTCATGCAGTCTCGCTGTTCCAAGGCTTGTAGAGCCTAATTTAGTGCAAGCTTCACCATTTTTTAAAAATTCAGATTCAACCAACAGGTTTTGGAGGCACAGTGCATTTTCAGCTAACTTGTTTCACACCAGTTACTTTGATAAAAAGCGGGAAGTAGAGGTAAAAATACCATTTTAAAGGCATTGTAGGTAATAACAAAAAGGACTGCTTTCTTTTTTTGTGTGGTGCTTTGCCTGAACGCTGTGCTTTTTGTGGTATAGTTCATTGTCTAGTGAACATAGGCCTTAAAAACTAACATTAGCCATGTTGAGGTCGATTTCTTGGTTATAGTCATAGTAGCCATATTAAAAATATATGACTTCAAACTTGATTGTTCTTTTGAAGATGTTTTCTTGCATAATGATATTTCAGAGTCTTAGTCAATTTTGTTATAAGAAAACGTGATGTCATAATAGGGTCACTTTTTGTAGAGTCGTTCAGTTCTACCTTACCTTTTATATTCCTAATAGAGCAGTTATTTTCAATATCGGTATTTAAAATGGAATGAGCATGCTGTATGTAGTAAGTGTAAGCACTTACAGATAGCACATGCACCCAACTTTTCTGTTGGCAGTTTATTTCTGTTATTCTTGATTTATATGTGGGGTTTCACGTCCGAAAACCACGATATGATTATGAGAGACGCTGTAGTAGAGGGCACTGGAAACTTAGACCACTTGGGGTTCTTTAACGTACACCCAAATCTGAGCACACGTGCCTACAGCATTTCTGCCTCCATCGGAAATGGAGCTGGGATTTGATACTGCGACCTGCGGGTCAGCAGCCGAGTTTCTGATACTCGTGCTCCCCTATATGTGTGCAGTTCGGTTATAGTTATCTGGCTTACACAGATTTTTAATGGCACCTGCCTTGTCCTGCTTGCTTTCATGGTGATTTTAACCTTCATAAGTTACATAGGTTTAACTCTCAAAATTGTTCAAGATGCCAACTTTGTGCACAAACTGTATAGTACAAAGGCAGAAGATGTACATGCACACACTATTAATTGTACATTGAGAGCTTTCACTTGCAGTTTCTGAAGTTTTACTGTGCATTTAAATCATAATTTCATAAGGACATATTAATCGATTATCTCTACCATTGAAAATCGTGACAACCTAGTTATTTTCACTGTGATAAGCATGCTGTTTTCTTTGATGTGGCAGAACTAATTTATACACTCATTCCTTCTATTATTCACATATGCATAACATGAAGGATTGTGTGCCTTACATTTTCAGTTTCATTCTGTGTGTTATATTTCTTGTGCATGTGAACTAATGTGCTAACATGTGTCTCTGACATTATTTGTGCCAATTTATTTCATTTCCAGGTGCCTATGAAGGACACTTAAGTTCTATGGCAGTGACCTTCCAAATTTACAGTGGTGCCGGAGCCTCAAGCAGCATTTCGCCGATCTCCACAAGGCGTTCATGAGACAACCACAGCGCCACACTTTCAGAGTGCTATGATTATTATTTATGTTTAAACATTTCGTTCTAAAATTGCTGTTACATTGTGTTTTGTGCCACCATCCTGTGGCTTAGGTGGAGCTTGTGAAATTACGGTGTAGTCACCTCATTTGTGTACCATCAACACTGCAATGTCACCATTCACAGCTGGAGCATACAGACAAATAAAAAAATATATTGATTGTAGCAGGGCTGGTGTGTATAATAATGCTTCTCTATTGATAATAATCACTTTAAAAGTTCTTTTGATCTTGCATAGAACACTGCATTAATGTGTTGCAATGTAACCACCATTTATGATCGCTAGCATGTTAATTTAGTAGTTTTGTAATGTATTTTATTTGAAAGGTAATTTTGCTTCCGCATCACGACAATTAGAAAGATGCCGATGATTCAATCCCTCATTAAGTAGCTTCTTAAGACATGTTTCTTTCAAGCCTTTGTTTACTCATTAAGGCTGTTTCAGATAGCAAACATATTTCACCTTCATGCAACATATTAAGAATGAAATATTCATAGATATTTCTACACAGTACTTGCTTTTGCAAACAACGTGAATGGCCAATTGCTTTTACTCGAGATCTAGGATGTCCATTTGATCTTTGCAAGATGCGGCAGATAGATGCATGGTTTCTGCATTATGCTGATTTCCGTAAGCTGCTTATGGGGTAATTTAGCATGATATGGCACTTTCCGTAAGCTGCAGATGTCCGCATCTCTCCGCAAGATATGGTGCTTTCCGTAAGCTGCGGATGTCCGCATCTTTTCGCATAATATGGCGCTTTCCGTAAGCTGCGGATGTTCGCATCTTTCCGCATGATGCGGCTTTCCGTAGTCCAATAATTGCGTATGTACGGATCCGTATATGCGGAACGTTTCAGTAGGAAGGACCGGGTTAAGCGGTGGTGACTCGTCGAAGTGCAGCGGGAAAACGCCAGGCAGCCAAGAGTGTACGGTCCATAACAGTGTGGCCTGGAAGAAGATCATTTGTGAGCAGCTCATGGCGGAAGCAGTGCTGTGTCCCTTAGTGAAAGCTTCACCATTTTTAAATATTCAGATTCAGCCAACAGGTTGTCGGGGCACAGTGCGTTTTCAGCAAAATTTTTTCACACCAGTTACTTGGATAAAAAGCGGCAAGTAGAGGTAAAAATACCATATTAAAGGCATTGTGGGTAATAACAAAAAGGTCTGCTTTTTTGTGTGGTGCTTTGCTTGAACGCTGTGCTTTTGTAGTATAATTCCTTAGGTAGTGAACATAGGCCTTAAAAACTAACATTAGCCTTGTTGAGCTCGATTTTTTGGTTATAGTCATAGTAGCCATATTAAAAATTATGACTTCAAACTTGATTGTTCTTTTAAAGATTTTTTCTTGCATAATGATATTTCAGAGTATTAGTCAATTTTGTTATAAGAAAACGTGATGTGATAATAGGGTCACTTTTTATAGAGTCGTTCAGTTCTACCTCACCTTTTACATTGCTAATAGAAAAGTTAATTTCAGTATCGGTATTTTAAATGGAATGAGCATGCTCTATGTAGTAAGGTGTAAGCACTTACAGATAGCACATGCACCCAACTTTTCTGTTGGCAGTTTATTTCTGTTATTCTTGATTGATATACGGGGTTTCACGTCCGAAAACCAATATATGATTATGAGAGACCCCGTAGTGGAGGGCTCTGGAAATTTTGACCACTTGGGGCTCTTTAACCTGCACCCAAATCTGAGCACCCGTGCCAACAGCATTTCCGCCTCCATCGGAAATTGAGCAGCTGCAGCCGGGATTTCATACGGTGACCTGCGGGTCAGCAGCCGAATTTTCGTTACTCTTGCTCCCCTTTCTGTGCAGTTCGGTTATAGTAGTCTGGCTTGCACAGATTTTTAACGGAACCTGCCTGATCCTTCTTGCTTTCATGGTGATTTTAACCTTCATAAGTTGCATAGTTTTACGTCTCAAAATTGCTCAAGATGCCAATTTTGTGCACAAACTGTATAGTTTAAAGGCAGCAAATGTACATTTTCGCACTACTAAATGTACATTGAGAGCTTTCATTGGCAGTTCTTAAAGTTTTAGTGTGCAGGAAGCATTTAAATCATAATTTTATAAGGGCATATCACTAGATTATCTTTACCATTGAAAATCGTGGCAAAAACCTAGTTATTTTCACTGTGATACGCATGCTGTTTTCTTTGATGTGGCAGAACTAATTTATACATTTCTTTCTTCTATTATTCACATATGCATAACATGAAGGATTGTCTGCCTTACATTTTCAGTTTCATTCTGTGTGTTATATTTCTTGTGCATGTGAACTAAGGTGCTAACTTGTGTGTCTGACATTATTTGTGCCAATTATTTACATTTGCAGGTGCTCATGAAGGACACATAAGTTCTATGGCAGTGACCTCCCAAATCTACAGTGGTACCGCAGCCTCAAGCAGCATTTCATCGATCTCCACAAGGCGTTCATGAGATAAACACAGCGCCACACTTTCACAGTGCTATGAATATTATTTATGTTTAAAATTTCGTTCCAAAATTGCTGTTACATTGTGTTTTGTGCCATCATCCTGTAGCTTTGGTGGAGCTCGTGAAATAACGGTGCAGTCACCTCGTTTGCGTACCATCAACACTGCATTGTCGCTATTCACAGCTGTAGCATACAGACAAATAAAAAATATATTGATTGTAGCAGGGCTGATGTGTATATTAATGCTTCTCTATTGCAAATAATAACTTTATAGGTTTTTTAAGTCTTGCATAGAACACTGCATTAATATGTTGCAATGTAACCACCATTTATGATCACTAGCATGTTAATTTAGTAGCTTTGTAACGTATTTTATTTGAAAGCTGATTTTGCTTCTGCATCATGACAATTGGAAAGATGCCGATGATTCAATCCCTCATCATGCATCTTTAAGAAATATTGTGATTTGTACACAGTATTGCATGTACTCAAGATGTGGACGTCCATTCAATTTACACATTCTTTTGCTTTGCACTAGATTCGGACGGTCATTTCATTTCTGCATAATTAATACAGCTTTCCTTATCTGCGGAGCTTTTCGCATCATGCGGCGTTCCTTATCTGCGGACGATTCCGCATCATGCGGCTTTCCTTATGTGTGAAC
This sequence comes from Rhipicephalus microplus, assembly GCF_043290135.1. NCBI lineage: Eukaryota > Metazoa > Arthropoda > Arachnida > Ixodida > Ixodidae > Rhipicephalus > Rhipicephalus microplus. Next base: position 34,506,318 of record NC_134710.1, on the reverse strand, counting down.
CTTTCCGCATCCTGGCTTTCCTTATCTGCGGAACTCTCCATATCATACGTCTTTCCGTAGTCCAATACCGGCGTATGTGCGGAGCCGCACAAACGGAAATTTTCAGCAGGGCAGTGTTACAGCTGATGATGGCTCTCAGGTTTTAAGGCGCTGGCACATTCCAAACAGTCACCGGGAATCTCGTCCGCATTCTGTAGTCAAAAATGTGCCGTGTAGTCGGAAACGTTATGCTACTCATCGCAAAGCACCTGTATGCGATGCTGGCGCGCTTTGCGCAGCCAGCGGCGTTTTTCTGGGTTTTGCGAGACTTTTATTAAGTGGCTGAGTTCTTTGGTGTTACAGGTTGTGTCGACTACACACACGTGCGCAATAATAGCCCCGGTGGTGACGACTCGGAAGTGTTCTGTAATCGCAAAAACTATTTCTGTTTTTCTAAAACAAGACAACATTTTCTGTCTCTATCGGTACGATATTGACTCGGTAGTGTGTCTGTGTGCCTCTTCTATCCTTTCGTCTCGTCTAGGGCGCTCTTTCTCGCCCAGAAATGCATCGCTTTTTGCAGCACAACGCTTCGTGAAATTCCTCACACACTTAAAAAGAGAAGCCCCTATCACGGGGTTTTTGATCATGTGCCTCCCCCTTCACCATCATGCAGTGAGACATTGCTGCACCCCGCGAGACGAAATTCTGCTGAGGACAATGTCCTCCCCCCCACTTTTTCTCTTGCTTACCAAGCTCAACAAAAGGAGACGAATCACTTTTGTTCCCAGAACTTGTTTTTTTATATATAACTGCGACTTATCCCGCTACAAGCATGTCCACAGGCGAACATAAAGGCGAATACCGTGAAAATCGCGTTACCTCGGGAGCCAGGTCAGCACAAATACACGCCGTAGCATTCGATTGAAAAAAAAAGCAACGAAAGAACCCAACGCGATGCTTGTTTTGCCTTCAAACAAGCAAGCGTGGAGAAACACGCCGCATTTGGGTAGCCCCTAAAACCAGCGGGAAACGAACACTTTACAGAAGCAACACTGCGCATCCCTGGGGCGGCAGGCACCACGTGCCGCTCATTAGCCGTAAAATGGCGGAAATATGCTTGTGGCACTTCGTTTTTATAGTTATTTTAATACGTACGGTCTTTTATTTTTGCTGTAACACGTGCCTTACGCGAACAACTTCATTATTAACCTCGTTAACAGGCGAATAGCGTGTTTCTGCTTTTAAGCTCGTTCTTGACGGGACCAAGCATAACAGCCTCAGCATCTATGAAACGCGAAGGCTGACTTGGGAGTTTTGAAGTCCGCTGCTTCCTTCACGCCGACTTGCTCAAGTCAAGTCGAAGGGGCAAGCCAAGTAACATCTCTGCATTCGAGGGTTAGTGGTCTGCGAGACAAAGTTCCCCTGGTTGGCCTCACTAAAATTTTCTTAATTGTAGCTCATGTGCCCAGATATCACAAAGTTTGTGCAAACTAGGTTCTAAGAATGCTCACCGCCCAAGTGAAACACTAAAAGATGTCAAGTGAACGAGCATTAATGGACTACTACCGATAAGACAGATGATTTGTTTTCACACCTTGTTACAGGGGACGATGCTCGATAGCGTACGCCATTGTAGAAACAAAACAACCAGTGAAGTGGTGCCACCACTCTTCTTCAGAAAAACTGAAAAAGATTCAAGCAATTTGCTTATTCTGGTTGGAAAATGATGGCTCCCATTTTCCAGGTCAAAAAGGGTATTTTTAGATGCGAAGCAGCTTGTTGACTAGCCTGTGTAACGCTGTCCGTCCGTGACTCCATGCCAACGCGCCACACCACGCTCGCCTCTCCGCAGGAGTTGGGGCAATGCCAAGTAGGTCACGCCATCTCTCGAGGTGCGCGGTCATGCCACTCGCTCCCTCGCCTGCCACACGCTAGCCGCGTGCCACTTTTCTCTCGCTTCACCCTCTCCACCACTCGCAACGTTCGAGCGCACATCGAGTGAACACTCTTTCGACTCGTTTATCTGCGATGGAGTGAGCGCCGCGAAAGCGAAGCTCCTCTACCCACCGAAACATGCGTCGAAACAATTTGGCCTTACCCGGCCGTCGCTGGCGTTGAGAGGGTTAACATAGCCGATTGCGATCGTGAATAGTGACATCGCGCTTGCAACACGGACTAGGTGAGAGCCAGGGAAGCGGAACGCAAGCGTCGGCAGTGGAAGACCAATGAAACCGACGAGGTGCGAGTCAAGCACGCGCCGATCACGTTTGAGAGCGGAGACGGCGCGCGGGTATAAAACCGACGAGACGTGAGCCAAAACAGCCTAGTGGGACCGCCCAGAGCGGAAGGCCAAAGCCGGTTAATGCTCGACGTCGTCGTCGTCGGCAACGTCTCGAAAGCGCCGCCCACGCTCCGCCGAAGTGCCCGCCCGCAAGCGCTGGGCTCTTTCGTTTGTTCGTGGCTGACGCGGCCCCCATATTTTCAGCACACCACTACAACTTTGCGTTTTTTTTCTTCTTTCTTTTTTTTCTCCACTCTACGAAAACAATTTTGAATCACTAGACACTGAACAAAAATGACCTGAAATAACCTCAAAAACTGGGTAAACCATTTGTCCTCTAGCGCACTACCCTTCCTGGGTTTTTTTACCACCTACTATCGAGGTAAAAATTTACTCTCGTGCTAATTGAGTTTTTGAACGTAGGGAGAGTAGTAATTATTTACCCCAGTGAGGTCTTGAGCGAGTATAGAGAGAGTAAATTTTTACTGCCTTCACAAGGTTTTTGAGGTGATTTCTGGGAGTTATTTCTGGTGGTAAAAAAATAAAAATTGACGGGTGCATTCGCCCAGAGTCGACACATTTATTAAATAGCAGAAATGATTGATTTAACTAAACGGCAGAATTTTGGACACATAGATTCACATACAGACAAACACGCACACACAACAAATGCAGAATAATACCCCACTCGAACAGACTGCACGCGTTGCTCAACTACAATTTGAAAATCCGGTACATATGGGCACGACTTTCTGACCGGCCTTGTAGTACCGGTAGGAGAGCTCTTTTTTGCATTGATTAACAACGACGGTTGAAGGTGCACGCGTAAACTTAAGGTGGACTGCAGGGCAATAAATGTCACACCGACCTTTTATTATAAATCTACCCGATCTCACCTTTTTGAGTATCCAATAATTACTTGGCACATCGGGCTCATGGCCCCACGCGTGTTAGCATTGCTGATGTACAAGTCCATAAAATATACCTAAGTACGCACAAACCATGGTAGCTCAATGATTTCCATTGAGAGACGGTGCACAAACACAGTAGCAGCACGTATTCATCACAACGGGCGTAGAGGAGCGGTGCACGCCTGCCTGCACACAAGCTTCTTACCGACAGCGTACTAGGCCTTTTCGAGGAGCACAGCTATCCGATGAAACACAGCTGGCGATCACAGATCACATATCCTGTGCGAATTTCGTCGTCATTTCAGACACAAATGAACACATGACCGCTATCTTACGTGGACGGGGCGGTGTATGCATACTTCCAACGAAAGATCACTGTCCGGGTTTTCTTCGTCGCTCAGCGGCAGCCGCTCGTTGGTTCCGTCTGCCTCGTATCAGCTTCGCGCTACATGTTTGAGAACAGTTGGTGCATGAGATGGGCAATTCGGGCAGCACTTTACTCATGCAGACATCGCCTACTGTGGAACAAGATATATGCGATGCTTCTTTCACCTGCCTTGGCGACACACTCCCACTGGTCACTGGCGGCCGCGGCTCGTTGCCGATGACAGAGTGAAGCATTTTGTTTATTGCTTCTCCAGTAGGCAAGCACGGACGATGACACCAGATTGATTTTGTTACCACTGGCAGATCTTCATGATTCGGCTCGGAAGCGCGATTTCCGCGACGTGCAGGTTCGGAGGCGCTCGGAAGCGCACAATCACTCGATAATGTAGGAAACACGTGAGATCCATCAGCCCAACGAGACACACAGATACCGAGTTTCTTGCACCGTCTGTCTCCAAGGTCACCGCCGAGCAAAAGCCAACAATTTGCGAAAATATGCAGGACAACTTTCCACAGCAGGTTTTCTTTCTTTTTTTCCTTCTTTTGAGATCCCCCCCCCCCCCCCGTCTTTTTTTCTTTTTCGCTCACAGTATGCTGTTCTCGTGTGTTTGTGCTTATGGTGCCCCCAGTTCCAGCGAAAGTGCGTTGACTCAAGGTCAGTCCTGAGGCATGGGGATACCAAAAAAAAAAAAAAGATCTGTGGTCCTCACGTACCTTCATGATTCACTGAGAGCGTCACAATGGAGGGCATGGGGCAAAAGCCACCGAAGCAGCTGCACCTTGCAGTCACGTGGTAATAAACTCTGAAACGCAGGTTAAAAATTACGTGATAGAAAACTCCCAAAGCAGTAAAACTGGATTTTGACATCCTTTTACTACTTGCCTGAGAGGTGGTGGTAAAACTGTGTCATGTACCATCTTTTACTCCTACACGAGGTAGTAATTTTAAACCCGAGAGATTTTTCAGAGGTCATGAGCCTCAAAAACCCTAAACTCGGATAGTTTTTGCTTACAGTGTACCACCTGACTTGAAGGAAAGCGAGGACAGCACTCCTCTGCTTTATTGTTTTTTTTTCTTTTCAGACAGAGATTATCAAAATGGACACGCGCCACCACAGGAGATGACATCACCATTAACCCCTTTAAAATTAATACGCCAAGAATAGCACGTCGCCTTCGATAAAGATAGGTCCTCCTATCAAAACGTCGGCCAGCCAATCTGAGGCACTTCCACTGTTGTCCCTGGCTATCCCACTAATATACGTAATGTAGTTTATAGATCTTGTACCTGTGATGCATATGGAAGGTAAGTAAATGAGAAAAAAAAAGAGCCTATGAGTGCGTATTTGCGCAAATAGAAATTAAAAATAATAAATAGGCACACTCTCGGGTGGGCGCGAAAGAACAGATGTTGCTGCTCATGGACGCACTCGAAAGTCGACAGCGTCTCGTCATCGGCTGCTCCTATCGCAACATTGACAAACGCTTTGCGGCAGCAGCACGACCAGGCTTTGTGTTCACCGACGATCTTGCCATCATTAGCGTTGCACGTCTCAATCGACAGATTGGTTGCTGCGTGACGCCATTACGACTGTCAGCGTAGGCGGATGACGTCTTTATGCGAGTAACAAAGTCAGCAGAGAGGCCCCAAACGCAAGGCCGACAGAAGATCCTCGTTCTCCTGCACTTTACGTGTGAATATTACTTTGCGAAATCGTCGTTTGCCATTACTGGGACACTGAAGAGCGTGAAACGTTGCAGTTGTTGAACCGGCGGAGGCATTCGATTAGGTGTGACGTTAGTGTTGACTCACTGGGCGTCAACTCGGAGGGCCAATAGCGTCTTCTCTGAAACCCTTTCTCTCTCTCTTTCTCTCACCTTCCACTCGAGGAGCGAGGCAACACTGTCTTTGCAAGATTTTTCCCGAACATACCTTTCGTCGCCTACAAATCTTTGCAGGCCCTCGCAAGATTTCTCGGCAAGTCGACAATAATAATAATAATAATAATAATAATAATAATAATAATAATAATAATAATAATAATAATAATAATAATAATAATAATATAAACTTTTAAAATCACCACATGATTATGAAAGACCCTGTAGTGTAGGGCTCCGGAAATTCCGACCACCTGACATTCCTTAACGTGCTGTGACATCGCACAGTGAATAGGTCTCTACCATTACACCTATCGCGAAATCTGACCGATGCATTGGGGACCGAACCTGCAACCTTCGGGTCAGCTGCAGAGCAGCGCTGCCACTGATACACCTTGGCGGGCAAAGTCGAGCCTAACCTGCAGGTGATGAAATCCTGATATGCTGCTGCATCATAGCAACATAGATGCAGGATGCTGACATAGAGCGTGCTTATGCCTAGATGGCTGGTAAGACAAACATTTTAGAATGGTTAAAAACCAGAACTAAAGGAAATGTCTGTGGTATGTGAAGTGTACTTTCGAAGCTACACATATAAAAAGACATTTCATAAACTTTGTTTTCTATTATGCACACTTTAGCAAACGCAAGCAAACTTTGCGGGGGCACCATGGTCTTGAAAAAAAAAAGTTTTTGGGCGGAAACATTTGGCCACAGTACCCGATGAGGTGCACGAAAAAGGTGTAAATTTCATCAGTTTTATCAGCAAATGCTGACATGGTCGAGCGCCACGTCTGTGGAAATATACATATTGTCGAAGAAGCGCATGCACAGAAATGTCCTTGTTTTTACTGCGAAAGCTGTTATGAGATCACTTTTCGGGTCACACGCTATTGCATGTTGTCCGCCACCGGTGTCCGTAACCACATCACGCGAAATTAAAAAAAAACCTAGCGCCAATAGCACAGTGGGGCTCGAGCCCGGGTCCGCTGAGCTCCAGTCCAGTATTCTACCATTGAGCTACACCGGTGCGTTTTATTTACCTTGGTGTACCTCGGTGTACCATTGCATGCATATACATTCAGACTGGAAGGAATGCGTCCCTAAGCTTGAACGACAGACCCAGACGTTTGTGTCCTATCGACTTTCAATCTTTGGGAGAGTCGAAGCTTGCTTGCAATACTTTCTTAGCAACAAAGCTTTAGTATGTATTGCAACTTATTCATAGCGCAAGATTTTATATACAACGCTTTCATCGAATTTTTGCTACTCTCATATGGTCTTCGACTTTTGAGCCCATGCTTCGTGATAATATATTCAAGCCAATTAGTGAGGGTGGGTTAGGATTAAAACACCTTTATTTATAGCAAATAGTGTCACAATTTTTTTTCGAGACGATTCCCATCCTGTAATCCGTTCCTTCTTGCAGGTTACACATGTTGATTGCTTACTAGATTTAATTGTTATATCACACTTCTCCGAACGCCCATGCTTGTGGGGATTAATGCAGGAAGTTCACCTCACCGTTCAGTTCCTTAAAGCTCGCTTTTCTGTAGAATGACTGTACACAGTATGGCGCTCGGTGCTGTATAATGATCTACTGAGTACACTCTTCCCATCTCCGTTGTACCGCTCACTGTACTCCAATTTTCCAGACCACGATGTGTTGAAGCCAGTGCGCAAAATGTGTAATCCACCAAATTCAAAAACATTCTTTTATAAACTGCACTCTGAAACATTGGCGGTAAACACATGGTTAAAAATTAAGGGTATTCTTTATTTCGCCTGTTAACTGCCACCTATGTGGTGTGCCGGAAACGATTGAACATTGCTTTGTTAGCTGCAAAGATGTCATACTGTTTTGGGATGTCCTTCAGCGAGCAGTAAAAAACGTTTCATCACTAATTCACACACAATACATTATCTTCTACCAGCAGCGCTTGATGAAGTGCCATACGATATGTTTTTCCTCGTGGGTATGCATAGCTTGTGGAAGACACGGATGCAAGACCGCAATGCAGAGCCCACCACCTCTTCAAGCACACACTTCATTCAAATGGCTATCCACCTCAAAAACATTTACGAAGAGCTAGAGATTAGACCGGACTGGTACTTCATCTTATTCAAGTTTATTCAAGTTTATTCAAGTTCATTGCTGAGTACATGAGTACAAAAAAAAATGAGCTCACATAATATATACAGCGTCAGGAGGTCCCAAAGTAAGAAACTGTCAGGGGGACCTCCTATCGTTAATGGGGTACATAAAAGGTAAGTAACAGCAGCAAAAGCTACAAGTGCAAAAAATAAAAAAATAAAAAGTGCATTCAACACAGAACAATAAATAGTCAAATCGAAAAAGTTAATGTACCTGAACAACATTATACAAAACTACAAGAATACGTAAAAGCAGAGAGCTGTCTGACCTCTCTCCTTTTTTTGCATAACGCGATGTGAAGAACTCTCAATATTAAGAACTCACGCTTTGTTAGCCATTGAGTTTTTATGAGTAATTATTGAGCACTTATTTTCGCCATTTGATTGTACTTTTGTTTGCTTGATTTTGTCTTTATTACGCGAAAATTTCATTAAATACCATGAAAAAAAAAGAGAGCTACAGTGGTGCTTGTGACTGGTCAAAATTGCCTTAGGCAGGCTTGATGTCGCAAAAGAAATCGCGTTAATACGACTTATAAAGCGTTTTACAACAGCAAAAGAACAACCAGTCATCGCACAATGCAAATTGCATAACGAGTGGGTCGTTCAACACTCTAACCCAATAAAAAAGGTTGTTCTTGTTTCCCTATTAGTTATGGCGCATACCCACTTCAGGCATGATTCCTCATCGTCGTCAGCCACTGCATGCATCATTGGCACAAATTTCCTCGCAAGTGTTTAGCGGATACCACGCTACTCAGAAAAATGATGAAAAATAGCATAGCGAATGCCGGCGAACTACCCAAAAGTTTAATATTATTGCCTTGGTGGGCACCAAGCTAGTGTGGTTTCATTAGTTTCCCAATGAGGGTTTTGAAAATGCTCTGAAAGACCGCTCTTCTAGCTTTCGCTGTGACTGTGCTGCGCCTATAACGCGCAGGTCTGGCTTTTTTTCTGTATGCTTTTCAGGATGTCATTAAGCAGTTGGTAATTCGGAGATTCGCTTTCTTTTCTTCTGTCCCCATTTTCACAACAGGCATTTCACGAAGCCAAGTATACTGAAGCAATGTAAGCATTATTTTTCGAGGGAATATATACCTGTAGGAACGCGACTGAAGAATAAAGAAAAACCGCTCTTCAGTCTATCAGCTCGCAGTGGTTTAGCAGCCCTTTAAAAATTTCGACATGCCTTATCAACACTCTCAATTAGCCACTTTGGCCGCTCGATTATCTGGTTGCTGACTAATTTCAATCATTAATTGATATGTGGGGTTTAACATCCCGAAGCCATGATATGATTATGAAAGACGCCGTAGTGGAGGGCTCTGGAAATTTCGACCACCTTGGATTCTTTAACGTGCACCCATGTCTGAAAACATGGGCATACAACATTTCCACCTCTATCGGAAATGCAGCCGCCACAGCCGGGATTCGATCCCACGACCTACGGGTCAGCAGCCGAGTACCTTCGCCATTAGACCAACGCGGCGGTTTATGATAATTTCCAAGAAGGGCCATTGTTGCGGAGCAAAAAAAAAAAAAAAGAACCGCAGCCAAAAGCCACATACAATATCTAAATGTTTAACGTCACAGTATTTTTTAAAACGATTGTCAATATGGAGGTCTCTATTGATGTTGCTTCTTGCTATATCTGGGAATCACTCAGAACGAAAACTACGAAAGTTGCGTTCAAATCGAAAATGCTAATCTCAACTTACTGTGACCTGATTTGCACTTGCTCTCGCGTTCTATTTTCTTTTCAGGTTTTTCGTTAACAGACCAACATACTAGGTCAGTTTCATTAGGCACTCACATTTTATGCATCGCCATTTGCATGTCCCTCAAGCATACCGAGTTCTGTGCAAAGAGGCGTGCTTTGTAGCATATGCACCACCATTGACCAACGAGGACGTTTCTATTCATGCGCTCGCTGCAAAAACATCACGAAGTGTGCAAGTCTGAATGCACCGCCTGCTGTTTGTATTCCCATTCTTCCTCGCTTCTCTCTTACAGAGAACTCATTGAAACGGTTGTCGTCAGCAGCTTTGAGCGCTGGGTAATGAATACTGTACATGATGGCATATCGTATATTTCAAGAGCAATAAAAGAAAACGTCCGGGCATTTACAAAACTTGATTGCCACGGGACAGCAAAATCGTTGCTCCTTTCGTTTGGTCATTTTAAGTGCATTCTTTCGTTGAGCCCCGCTACATGGAAGTCATCACTTTCATGTTTCTTGAATAAATTGAAGTCATGTCCATAGTTCCAGTCGTCAGCCGTAGTCGGCGTGGGCTACCCTGGACTGTTTCTTTCTCCTAAGCCTTTCAGCACCTGGTTTGGCCATTCAAACTCCGCTCTCAATAATCCCCTTTTTGTATTGCCAAAATCGGGTAAGTTTCATCTCCATGCCCCGTTTAACGCTCCTTGTGTTTGTGCGCGCGCTCGTCGGTGGGTGACCACACTTCGAGCAGATGTGATGCCAGAGAATGTGTCCCACATTTCTGTGGAAACCATGAAACTGGGCCGAAAGTGCACGTATTTGAATTTGCGATCGATGAATTCGCGTGGAAGGCGTGGTGATAAGTGCAATCGGAAGGACCAATTTCAGACCGTCAAAGTACGCAAAAGTGAAGATGCTGCTCTTCTTTCATTTTGGTCTATTGCGTTACATGTAGCATCGTAACTTTCATGCCGTGCGCGCGTTTCGAAGTACGTTAAAAAGCCCCGCCACGGTGGTCTAGTGGCTAAAGTACTCGGCTGCTGACCCGCAGGTAGTGGGTTTGAATCCCGGCTGCGGCGGCTGCATTTTCGACAGAGGCGAAAATGCTGTAGGCATGTGTGCTCAGATTCGGGCGCACGCAAAATAACCTCAGATTGTCGAAATTTCTGGAGCCCTCCACTACAGCGCCTCTCATAATCATGTAGTGGTTTTGGGACGTTCAACACCACATATCAGTAGAAGTACATTAAGAATGCCACAAACGTCAAACCAGTGCCTGAGGCGTCAGTGAAGCATAATGTTTTCTTGTCATTCGCAGGTGTGCGAAAAGCATTTCAGTCTGGATCTATACTATGCAAGTAAACCACAGTGACGGCAGTACCGTGCTTGAAGTGACCACGCCCTTTTCGTGTGGGTGGCTTATTTGTAGCTTGAAGTATTCGTTGTTTTTCATATTTACAACGCTTACCTCTGAAATAAGAGGAGTTCTACTCGAAAAAAAATATGGCGGATCCCCCCGTTATGAAATCGGTATAACACAAAAATAAAACGTGTCCTAAACGAATTAGTTCAAATGTTTACTGCACATTGACGTAGAATAGCTTGCACAGTGTCTCTTGATGTCTCACAGCTACAGCACCCTTCTACGGCTTCCGAATGTTGTTGGTCTTTTTTTTTGAATTTATAGGCAGTACCACTTCGTCAATTTGTGGGCAACCCAAGTCAGTGGTGAACCTGGGTTTCATCGCAAGGAAATCAATAACGCTGGGAGCTTGCGCCCCTAAGAATGTTTACTTCAAAATACTATTCCTTCCTAATTCTCTTCAATTTTCAGTAGATATGCACTTTGTACGGTTGGGCTTACTTAGAATTGCTGCATTGCCGTAGATGCTGGTTGCGCCGCGGGTTCGCCTGTGAAACCGATTGCAATCGTAAAAAAAAGTCTCACATGTAATGAAAGTTCAAGGCAAATTACCCAAACTACTCGTATACAATAAACAGCCATTAGTCGAGTGCCATGCCACTCACTATATTATTTATTAGAGGAGGTAACAAAATGTATTTCCGGAATTAGGAGCTTTACGTTGGATGTCAAACGTAATATTGCGATTTCAAAGATCCCATTCGGTCATTCAAAGCTTTTTGCATTCTCCATAATTAATGCTTCCTCGCTTCATCGGCAGCGCACTGTTGCACCACACTAATGGTATCAACGCCGCAATGCGGATGGATTGACACATGCGGAAATGGCCTTGCGCCCACGCAAAACGGGAAGAGGCAACCCACGCAGCACCGACAGCAAATCGCAATGCATCTTTAAGCGACTCCCTTTGCGAGAAGAAGGAATACTTCGCTGGCTTTGTCACCATTTACCACGCGTTGTTGCGCCATGTAATGTATAAGCCCGCACGCGGCTCACAACGCGGTGAGAGGGAAGTCGCTATTAGCGAGCTTTCACCTTCAGAGAAATATCATATTGTCACGGGGTCGTCATGCGAACGAAGAGAGCACACTGGAAGTTCACATTAAACTTTTTATTTGGTAAAACTTGTGGCGTTGTAAAATGAAAGTAAGACTACAGCAAGACACTATAGCAATGGTAGAGGTGAGAGGAGCGTCGGCCATTGATAAAAAAAAAAAAAAAAACTGACAATCGGTGATGCATGTCGGCCTTCCTGCACGGCCCATTGAATATTCTAGCGCTATCGCTAGCGGCCACTGTAGGCTACAGAATAATTTACAATGTTCGTCAAGTGGGCGTAATCTTAATGAAATGATCTACTACAGTCCCGAAGCTTCTGGAATAGTGCAGGCGTGGTTTGCGTTGAGAATTACGTACAGTGTAACATAACAACACTTGACGAGAGAACGTGACAATATGAATCGGCGAATAAGGTATAATTATTTTAGGGGTAAATATATTTAAGGCTAGCCTTGACCGGCGATGTTCCGGCGTCCCAACGTTTTGCACAACACCTGCCCATCTGTGAAAAAAAAAACAAAAAAACATGTGCCATCTGTTCGTCAATGTGTCCATCCGCCTGTCCATCCTTTGTACTAGTCGCCTCGCCGCGGTGGTCTAGTGGCTAAGGTACTCGGCTGCTGACCCACAGGTCACGGGTTCAAATCCCGGCTGCGGCGGCTGCATTTCCGATGGAGGCGGAAATGTTGTAGGCCCGTGTACTCAGATTTGGGTGCATGTTAAAGAACCCCAGGTGGTCGAAATTTCCGGAGCCCTCCTCTACGGCGTCTCTCATAATCATATGGTGGTTTTGGGACGTTAAACCCCACATATCAATCAATCAATCAATCAATCAATCAATCGATCAATCCTTTGTACTAGTCGGCGACTTTAACGTAGGCATTATGGGGCTTAGGACCTACAGAAGAATGGTAAGTTGGCTGAGTTAGTAATGATACATAATGTATCTGCGCAAAAAAAGACGACCGGAAACACGAAAGAAAAGAAAAAAGACAGAGAAAAAGCTCACAACACATATAGCTTCGCTAACTCTTCGTTATTTACTTCGTGAGAATGCGTGGGTTTTTTTTTTTGGTCTTGTTGTCCGGGGCAGTCTGGGTATAATCTCTTGCAAAGTCATTGGCCTGCGTTGGTTTCGTCCTTCGAATCTACGCTACCAGACGAATCACAACAGCGTGAAATAGGCCCCGCGGTCACTGGGACGTGTGCTAAGGCACTATTGGGGCCACACAAATCAGTGTGATGGAACTAACGCCATGGCACTTCCCAACTCGGCCGCCGTCAGTAAGTGGCCAGCTGTCGGTGTCGGCTTCTGTTCAACGTGAGAAGCGTGTTGAACCTCACTGACCACGGAATTTTTCAGCGTAGGCAGCCTATTGAAGTAGCTCTGTTGCTTATAATGTAGCTTATAAGCTCGTTTGTGAAACCACGAAGGGCCAATTTGTAGTTCACACTCAGCACGAAAACGTGAAATTGAATTAAAAACACATCTGCGGGATAGAAACGACCAAACCGCATATTTTAGGACAACGCAAATTTTTACCACAACTCGCCAATACGGTTGAAAAAAAGCTCTTTCTTCTGCACTGTGCAATAGTACAAGAGTAACACACAAAACTACCACCAGGCAAAACTTATTCCTGTGGTGGACTACTACTGACACAAAAACGTTGTTACCCGTAGCACAGTACTGTACGAAGTTTAACAGGGTAACTAAGGTTAATTTGCCCCGCCGTGGTGGTCTAGTGGCTAAGGTACTTGGCGGCTGACCCGCAGGTCACGGGTTCGAATCCCGGCTGCGGTGGCTGCATTTCTGATGGAGGCGGAAATGATGCATGCCTGTGTGCTCAGATTTGGATGCACGTTAAAGAACCCCAGGTGGTCAAAATTTCCGGAGCCCTCCACTACGACGTCTCTCATAATCATATGGTGGTTTTGGGACGTTAAACCCCACATATCATTCAAACTAAGGTTAGTTTGGACATAGTGCAACAAAGGGCATTCGTTACAGGAACATCAGAAAACATCTGGAAAGGGTCACTGTGAGTTCAGTGAAAGTCAGAGTTTGCGCAAGACGCAGAAATTTTCACATAAGGAATCCGCAGATAGAGCCGTGCGTGCACTTTCGAGTGAAGGTGGAGTGATTGATATCGAAGGCGAACAGGCACACGAACATATGACAAACGAACTTTTTGTGCCAGCCGTTAGGTGAAATTCGTCAACAGAATACTATGAGCATCATGAACGGCAGGTGCTATGCTCATCTTCTTTTTCTTCTTTATTTTCTGCTTCGCTCCCAAAACGCATGGGCTGATTTGTACGCTACAGAATGAAATAACTCTGATGGGCAAGAGTAGAGTTAAAAGAGAAAGAAAGAAAAAAAGAGAGAGAAAAAATATAGAGAGCGAAAGATTATTTCTTGGCGACAAAAAGTTCTTGAAGAGGCGAGATTCGTACCTTCGATCCAAAGGCGAGCTTTGTAACCACTCGGCGGTTCCGGCCCGCTAGCAGAACATAACGAAGCGTTCTTCGGTATAGTATAGCAAGGGGCAAGGAAAGGGAAGTAAAGGTGAGGTGGAAGTAAAGATAAACGGGAGAGAGTAAATCATATCACAAAATGACAAAAAGAAAGAATGAAATAGGCATATAAAAAGAAGAAACAGAATAAAAAAGCGAGTTAAGTGCAAGAAAGAGAGTGATATAGACAAAACGAGAGAGAGAGAGAAGGAGGGGGAAGTGAAAAAGAAAGAGAAATAAAGAGTGAATGAGAAAGACATGAAAGAAAGACAAAAAGACATAAAGAGTGACAAATAGAAATAAAATAGACAGCGAAAGAAAAAGAAAGAAATTGAGGCTAAAAGGAGACGAAAGCAGTGAAGAAGAAAAAAAGAGAAAAAGTAAACAAAAGTTCACCTACCTCTGCTGTTCCTTCAGTATTGAAAGCACTAGTGTGAAGCCGTCTTAAGTTTTTACTTAAGATACCATGCAAGTATAGATTGTAGAAATTAATTAGCATAAAGTTATAACATCTTCTGTCTCTGTCTCTGAGCCTATGTTCTTGATTTTCCGCAGCATCACAAAAATTTTTCAATTTTAGAGAGCTTCACAATAAATAAAGGTCAGGCCTTCGAAGAAGACATGGCCGATATTGAAGTACGTTTATTAGTTGGCGTTCGCAGCTCAGTTTGATATTATGTTCATACTGTTTCAGGAGTACGCACTAGAAAGGGCGTCACTATTGAAGTTTCATCTCGTATCTTGTATAAATATGTTGTCAATGGCTTTGAGCATGGGAGAAAATCATTGCCGTTTTTCTTAACATTTCTTATTAGAAAGAGGAGAGTATTGGTTTCGAAGTGGAGATTGGAGAGCGTCCCTCTATGCTCCATCGCGAAAGTTGCGCTACGGTACACATGAAAGTCGCCTTTCAGGAGAATAGAAATGAGATTTAGGTGCAACTCCTACAGCCACCTGTGACGACAAGATAGTGTCGTTTCATATAGCTCTGCGTGTATGTTTGTATGTGTGTGTGCATGCGTACGTGAGCGCGCGTAACCGAAACGTTTGGGCATTGCGGACTTCGGGTGAACTTCGCGGCATCCTGTTACCCTGTTGACATGAACAAGGAAAATATTAGTATACAAACATGCGACATCAAGCAATCAAACAGAGCCTTACAAATAGCAATAGGGATCATTCGTTTCTATTTAGGTGCATCTTCGTTTCGGTTGATATGAACGCGTAATATATTGATTACACAGCCGCCATGCCCTATGCTTTGATGAAGACACGATGTTTACGAAAACGTCGAGAAACTTTTTCGATACACAGCGTCTGCTTCTACTCTGCGTCAATTATCTATACCAAACGTAAACATATATATCAGCATTAGCACCGGCAATCCGTTACGGCTGCGCAAACCAACGATAGCGACGAAGTTGTGTTGATCGAGTATGTCACACAAAGGAAAGCCTCAGGAAAATCGCGTTTCACTAGTTAGTGTTTCGGCTGTGGCACGTTCTTTGTAGGTATAAAAGGGTCTTATTCTCGGAAATGCCGTGCGCCGGTCAAAACGTTAGCTTTTATAATATGCCATTTTCCTCGAAGGGTACCTCGAAAACGATATCGAGCTGGAGGTCAGCTTCGCATTGATAGTATGTGCAGTGTGCAAGAATGAAGCTTTTCGAAACGATAATGTACGCATATTTATAGAAAGGTGCAGAAGTTTGGGACCTTTTTCGTCTTGAATTTTAACCCCATCACGAAGGAGTGAGAGGATGCATCCCTGAAGAGCAGCAGCCTTCACGCACAACTGCAGGTCGCTGAGAGGGCCCACGACATCGCGACGGAACGTTGACTTCCGGTCCCATCGTGGGCGGAACCACAATCTTGACATGGGGAGAAGCCCATGGCTCCTCTAAATATCTCTCGCTCAGGACTTAGTAAAGTTCTTGTCATTTCACGTCATCAATTTTAAGAAGGCAAGCATTCCGACCAGCTTCGTCGAGAGTGACCTTCACCGAGAAACATACCCGTATACGTTCTCGAGGTCTGTAGGCATGCGTATGTATTATATACGACAAGACGGAATTCACAGAAAAACCGGTTGCCTCTGAATTTAGCTACGTCCACCCTCACTACCATCTGCAGGCTTAGTGTGATTGAATGTTTTGCAGCAGAGTGTCCGCCTTTGGTGAACAGGAGTCATGGTGCTCGATTGTTCACCCGAAGGTCGAGTGTTTGAACCCTGTCACGGTGAATTCATTTTGATGGGGGCGAAAGGCTAGAGGCCCGTGTAACGTGCGATGCCAGGACACGTTAAGGAATACCAGATGGTCAATATTGCCGGCGCCCTTGACGCGCTCCATAATAATATCGTTGTTTTGGCGCGTAAAATCACAGCTATTATGTTATATTATTTCTTGGAAGCCATCATAATCGCCAGCCTATCATACGTCCGCTACTGCACAATGACCAGGGCATAGTTTGGTGCAATGGTATGTTGCCCAGTAATGAGTTTATATCCGCCAGCCAAAGAATGAATGGTGACAGGCAATGCTCCTGAAAGATTGCACCCATTCTGTGAACGCTTTACGTCTCGCCCTTTCACAAAAACAAGCATTAAGCTGCTGGTGGATTGCCAGGTATACGCGCGTTTTATTTGATGCCTGCAAAAGTTTCAGCAAGAAACATAACTGGTAAAGTAGCATGGACCATGGCGTGAGCTCAACAGGCCCAGACGTGGTTGCATGAGCAAGAATAGAGCTAAAGTTGCAGGTTAAAAAATGTGTAGCCCTTCGTTCATGATTTTCGAGCGTTAGTTTTGTTGGTTGCTTTCGTCGCGCGAACGTCGTAAATTGGCTGGTTCAGCTCACTTCGCGGAATCTGCGCGACGCTTTACACGAAGTAAACGCACGGCTTCAGAGGCGTAGTGTAATCGAGCACGCCTACGAATCCATTGGACGTCCCGTTTACAGGAAGCAATCATTGCGACAGCTATAGAAAGAAACCGAAACGTCGATCGACGCATGCCGACGCTGACGTCAATTCGCTTCCTGAAATTGCGAAGGAAATTTCGGTGCTCGCTTCGCGAATCTGCGCAGCTTACAGACGGCCAATATTCTCCTCAAGCGCCCCGTCTCTCACCCTTCGATGTGTCACTGACACAGACAAGGACGCAGAAAAGGAACACAATACTAGGTGGTTGGGATGTCAGTAAGCGGGCATCTGGGCTAGGACTTGTTTGCAACCAAGTGTGGTGACAAACATTTCTCATCAAAGTTTCTATTCGGCTAAAGCAAAAAGGGCTCGCGAATCTGTTGAAGCAGCGTGGCAGCCTGCTCGTCCACTCATAGGGTGCGTACACTTTCCGTTTCGACCAGCGCATGACGGGTTCTGGAGCGGATGGACATGATTCACTCTAGTCTCAGGAGTGCCACTAGCCTCGCTATTCAAGCTGTCTGCTCATTCGATAAATTGTACGTAACGACGAGTTAACTCCACACATATTCGTAACCGGCGCAGTAAGCTTGAACCAGACCTTTTCATATTTGGAGGAATTCTGACATGCTTATCCGGGTAGCGGTCGGGAAGATGGCGGTGATGGTGACTTAGTAAAAAACAGTATGCCGCAGTAGTCTCTAGAAGAAGTGTGTACACAACGATGTTGGTATTCGGTCATGAAAACGAAATGAAAAATACTCTGGCATTACCATGAGCCGTCTTTGCCTCCACATAATTTGCTTGTTTTCATGCAGGCGATGCCCGTCTGATTTTCCTCTTCAGGTGACGGCGTTGTACGACCTCTTTTTTGTTTCCAGGAGCATTCTGTCTTCTGCATGTTGGTGCGTGGATTCGGCTTCAAACGTATGTTCAGTTTAGATGGTTTTGCCTCACACACACACGCGCGCTACATCCGTCAAATGAACTGTACACTGTTGAAGGCATCTGTAAAAACCAGCTCTGAGCACACGACTGATCCATCCGAGGCAGAGGACATCATTGCTTCTTCACTGCGTGACACAACCGGACAGGCTACCCCACCAATACCGAGATCAGCAGTTGACTCCCAATACGAAGCCCTTCGTGCAATTCGTGCCGCGCAGAACGCCAACACAGACGAATGAACTAGCCTTCAGACCCTTTCGCATGTCGTCGAGCTCAACGACACGTTCTTCGGCATCTTGACAAGTTTGACAGGCAGCGTTGGAGAAAATTGTGTGGATCTCTGGCCGCCAGGCAAACTCTATCTAAGATTTGGCGGGTGGTACGAAGTCTACGAAGAACTTCTCGACAATATACACCCTTTCAAGCTGTTGCTCTACATCAAGGTTTCACAGAAGTTGGAAGCAGCCAGTGACTACTGTATCGTCACTGTAAACATCACTGATGATCTTACCACAAATGAGCCTCTTACTACCATTGCATCACCATCTCTGATCAACGACGTGATGTGTGTATTACAGTGCATGAGCTGTGATTTCTGCCTCCCGATGCTCATCGGCATCAGGACCTGGCGGAATAACCTATGCTGCACTCCACCATCATAATTCAGAAGCACGAAATATCCTGTTGTCTCAGTATGACACCTCGTGGGAGGCAGGAGAAGTTCCAGCGAATTTGAAATGTAGTCGCATTTTTGAGTTGCTTAAACCGGGGAAGTGCCCTTATGCACTTTCCTCCTGCAGACCAATCCCCTTAGCCAGCTGCGTCGGGAAAGTAATAGAAAGAATGGTACTTTCAAGATAAGAATGGCTTCTAGAGAGCAACAACTCTTTTCCAGCATTTAAGAACGGCTTCAGAAGAAGCCAATCTGTCAATGACACTGTGTTCGACTTGATCGCCAGCGTTGAAGAGGAAAGAAGCCGATGCTGACTAGTGGTGGTGGTCTTCCTAGGCATTAAGGATTTGATAGAATGATATGTGGGGTTCAACGTCCCAAAACCATCATATAATTATGAGAGACGCCGTAGTGGAGGGCTCAGGAAATTTCGTCCACATGGGGTTCTTTAACGTGCACCCAAATCTGAGCAGACAGGCCTACAACATTTCCGCCTCCAACGGAAATGCAGCCGCCGCAGCCGGAATTCGATCCCGCGACTTGCGGGTCAGCAGCCGAGTACCTGAGCCACTAGACCACCGCGGCGGGGCTAAAAATTAAGGATGCCTACGATAATGGGCTGCATTAAGCGATCCGTAACGCACTGGAAGATTTCGACATTGGTGGATGACTGTATGCTTGGATCGTTAGTTACCTTAGTGACCGCACCATTTGCATAACGACAAGTAATGGAGACACCGATCGATATAAAGTTCATCCTGGTGTGCTCCAAGGGGTAGTTCTCCGCCCGATTCTATTCAACGTCACAATGATCAGCCTAGTAGCACAACTTTCCAGCACGGTGAAGAGCAGTGCCTACGCTGATAACATATGTATATGATCATCCGGAACTGCTCGTCCGCAATGGCGGCTCGACTACAGCGTGCACTGACCGTCACAGCCAAATATCTACGACATCAGCGGCTCACTCTTTCAATTGACAAATGCGCAGTGCTTAGGTTCACACGCAAGCATATGTCACAATACCCGATATTTATTAATGGTACAGCGATACCTGCTGTAAAACACCACAAGTTTTTTAGGGTTGTCATAGACAAAGATCTATCGTGTACGAGACACGCTGAAGTACTGAAATCGAAATGGAGGAGCCTTGTTCTCGTTCTTCGCAACGTGGCAGGGGCAATGTGGGGCACATCAGAATAGTTACTGATTCAATTGTACAATTCTCTATTTGTGGGATACCTACGATACACCATGCCGGTACTCTTCAATATGAGACCTAGTTGCGGGAAGACTCCAGAGAGTGTTCAAGCTCAAGGCTTGCGAATATGATTTGGTCTACTGCGCGGTACTTAAAAAAATGGAACCATTGCGGAGGCTTGGGCTTGTCCCATCGGTGTATACATGCTCTGCGAGCCACTTAGAGTTCACCTTCGATTGTTAAACCGACCCAGACAGCACCCGCTATCAGCACTACCAGCTGCTTACACAGCCTGCCGTTTTTCAAGAGTGATATCGCGGCATTAGAATATTCTACTATCCAGGTTTTCCCCACCGAGTGTTCCTGCAGTGCCTCCGTGGGTCCTGCCTAAAGCGCCGGTTTGTCTTACGATTCCTGGGATTATGCAGACGTTCCTTGTTTTTTCTGTTGGCCTTAGACAACTGACTCTACATCACATTTAAGCGCCGTACGAGGATCTTCTGCATGTGTACATCGACGGGCCCAACACACAAGACACGTCAACCGCATCTTTTTTCATCCCAGACATGGACATTACTCCGCGATTGAAGGTAGACCACAAAAACCACATCAACTGCCGGAGAGCTTGTCGCTATCCGGGAGGCAATAGGATTTATTTTTGGCAAGCAACCTTGAGCCTGGATGATTTTTTGTGATGCCAAACCGCTTTTGCTAACCCTTAATTGCGTCATGAGGCAAGGTCCGTAATACATCTTGGCTAATAGAAATCGCAGAATTAATTGACGTTGCTTCAACAAATGGTCTTCTTATCCCTTTTTAGTGGATTCCCGCGCACTGTGGCGTGATGATAACTGAAGAAACGACACTAAATCTGAAAATTCCTTAAGCAGTGCCCCTGAAGTACGCATTGCGTTTTCACCAGCTGATACGAACGCCCTGCTTCACTGCATGATGCAAAGCTGCACACTTTAGCACTGGATCAAACCGGAACGGCGACACCAGTGAATTCACAAATGGGACCCGGAAATGAGGTTTCACATTGATCCCAAAGTTAAACGGGACATAAAAAGTACGATTCACCGCATTCGTCTCGGTGTTGCGCACGCAAGACGTTACATATATAATAATCCGCAGTGACACTGGTCTATATTATGAACATTGTGATGTGTCGGAAACACTTCAACACATATTTTTGTGATTTCTCAGCATACGCACGTAAACGACGAATACTGGCTGTGAATGATTTCATAGTAGATCAATAACTGATGAGACCGTGTTGGGCCCTTGGCTTGACACCAACAGTGTCACTGTGGTCATAGGAGTGTTGATATCCTTTTTCAAGGCAACTCGACTATATAAGTGACTGTAACTTTTTTATCAGCTGGAAGGATGGTATATGCTCACCTCTCTATCTCACCATCATCATTCATTACTCTTTCTCTGCCCCTTTCCCCTCCTCCAGTGTAGAGCAGCAGGCTAGAGCGGGCTATAACTCAGGCCGATCTCTCTCCCTTTCTGTAAATTAACCTGTCTCTCTCTTCCATGTAGGCCAAGGTGCCCTGGAAACCACTGACACCTTATACAATGGTGAGTTTTCAGGGCTATATTGTGTGATTCGGCCCCTGCTTGAGCAAGAAAAATATGGCCACCATTTGAACAACAAATCTAACATCTAACGTGCTGGTTTCGCGTCAGAAAATATAGTTTATTTGCGAGGAGGCTGCGTCGATATATAGTAAGTTACCTCGCGTATTGCCACAAACTCTACCACCGTCGATGTTATTCGGTGGTCTAGATGGACGCGTTCACTAGAATAAACTCGCGAGAACATGTAAGCGAACAATTATAGAGCAGCATGCGGCCTCGGATTCCCAATTAATTCTGCCCCACCACCGTGGTTTAGTGGCTAAGATACTCGGCTGCCAACCCGCAGGTCGTGGGATCGAACCCCGGCTGCGGCGGCTGCATTTCCGATGGAGACGAAAATGCTGTAGGCCCGTGTGCACGTTCACATTTGGGTGCACGTTAAAGAACCCCAGGTGGTCGAAATTGCCGGAGCCCTCCACTACGTCATCTCTCATAATCATATGATGATTTTGGGACGTTAAACCCCACATAATAAATAATAAATTAATTTACAAATAATGCTCAAAGCCAGCTAGCCTTCCTCGGTGGTGCAGCGGTTACGGTGCCCAGCTGCTGACCCGAAAGTCGAGGGTTTGAACCCCGCCTTGGCGGTCACATTTAGACGGTGGAGGAACGCTTGAGGCTCATGAGCTCTGTGATGTCAGCGCACTTGAAAGAACACCAGATGGTCCAAATATCCAGAACTCTCCATATAAGGCGTCCCTCATAATCATGTCGTTCTTTTGGCACGCAAAAACCCTAATATCATTATTAAAATCAGCTAGAAATCGCTTACTCTTCTCGCGTCAAACGATGCTACAAACCCAGAGAATGGCGACATAACCACGAATCACTCGGTGATTGGCTAATTTGAGCAACATGACCTGCATTCATGGTCACCGAGGCCACCGCGGAATGCCCGCACGTGCTGACAATCACACTTGAAGTAAGCCACGTGTTAAAAAAAAAGCGCGCGCTCGACGCCATGACGCACGCTAACCGGACGTAGCTCAAGAGTACAAACGTCTAGGCTAGTTTGTTTGTTACATTCAATGAAGCCATAGCGCTTATATGTCAGTGGCCGAAGAAGAGTACTAGACGTGGGCTGAAACCCCCAAAGCGTACACCCTGTCGTTTTCCTTCGTCCCTTTGTTTTAAGTGCTATGGCTTCAGAAGGCATAGCTCAATCCTTGGCCCATTGTTATTTGCGCCCGCTTTGTTCTCACTCCCCCTACCCCCCCCCCCCCCTTCTCCCGCGCGGGAGAGTGCTTTAAGCGTGTGAAAAAGCCCTGTTAGTCCGCTCGTATTTGATGGATTCTAAAAAAGATCCCGGCAGTTGACTTCTGCAGAAGTAAACTCATTTAATGAAGCTATTACATAATGACTTGTAAAAGTGTTGCAAGACTCGTTCAAATCTGTTGCAAAAAAATGGATTAACAAGAATTTTTTTTGGCGTTTGCTTGCCTTTCCCAGTGTGTAAAGTGAAATATTCTAGACTGCCTCGTCTTTGTCTATTTGGCACTATGGTTTTGTATCACGTGTGATTAATTTTAGGCTACTTTTGTGCCAAAATTCGCCAGGTCTCTTCGTGAACATCTAGCAAACATCTTTTGGACGGAACGGATTATCGGCGATGAACAGGCCGATCAAGCTGCTCGTTCTGCTCATTCAGAGAAGCACCCACTGTGAATATCGCTGTGTGGCACCGACTCTGCCAAGAAGCTGAGAAATCTTGCAGGTGATTGTGCCTAGTCTGAACATTATAAACTTCATTTCAAGCTCGAATTTTTAAATTCCCCGAATTATTACTTAAGCCATCTAGATCCACCAAAACGTCACACAGTACCCGCCACCTGCGCTTTATTTTTGTATAGGCTGGTTGGGCACGGCATTTACCAAGGTCTGATCGCTGTAACTGTAGCTTGTGACCACAGTGGTGATGAAGAAATGCTTCAGCATGTTCTGTGCGACTGACCTCAGTACGGTGTACAAAGAAAACGCCTTTCCGACATATCATATCAATCATAATGACCACCGACGTCGGTTAAAAGAGCTCTAAGCCATCGACAACACTCAACGTCGCTGAATAAGGCCTTGCAAGCGAAACTGCGTTCCTTGCCACGCACAGCTGGATCTGCATTACTTATTGGAACGCCCTTCCAGTCTTGCCTTTCTTCCAATTTTCTATCTCTCGATTTTCTACACTCGCGACTTGGCAACCTCCGCAGCTTTCGTTTTTTTTATCTTCTTATCACGTAGCTAAAACTACGTGGCAAAAGCCTAGCCTTGGGCCGGGCTTCACACTACGTGAATAGCATAACAAATGATTATTGAACACTCATTACATAAAGCTCAGAATCAAAATCATCATCATCATCGTCAGCCACAGCAGCAACAAAGTGTGCAGTGACGTAGGTGCTCGTATTTTCTTACTGACACGTAGTTACTGCTTCAATACTTCACAGAACGGGGAATCGAGGCGTTGCACTTCGCAGCTGCAATTTCACTGGGCGCCCTACGAGAGCCGACAGTGGGAAATGAGCCGCGCACAGACCCTTCTCATAACACGATTGAGGTGCACACTGAGAAACCAGGCATAGAAAACGATTGAGAACTGCGGCATTGCATGTACGCGTACGCTTCAGCTACGGGAGGTACCGGGTTCAATCCTCAGTGCCGGCCGGCCACCCACTAGTTTGTAAAAAAATGGGCCCCGTATCTGCATGTTACGCTGCAAATGTCATCGAAATACGATAGTCTTGTGTCTGGAGAGAGTGAACAAAACGTTTATTTGATGTTCTGTGCAAAAAATTGGTGAATGCTATTTAGGAGGTGCTGCGTTAGAGTGCCTCGAGCGAGAAGCTGAGGCGAACGAGCATATCAAGTCATGTCCCACGTGACAGATTGGCGCCATCTGGCAGTTGTCTTGGAAAACGAAGCGCGTGTGCCCTGCGCGCCCGTCTCGTCGGTGATAAGGTGTAAAACGCAAGGCGACGGGTAGGTGCCACCACCGTGTCACCTTAGCAAAACGGTGGAACACTTGCTTTTTTGTGCAAGCGTTGCATGGTCCCCGCAGCGCGATGAACGCTATGGTCTTTCGAATGACTTATGTATTCCTTTTATAGTAAGAGACACACATACATATTATTGACGTGTTGTTACGGTGCCTCAGATATGCGCAATAATTGCTTTTAATTGACAATTGGACAAGTATGAACGCTGAACCTTGAGCAATATTGGTGGGCGCTGCGGATAGGGTCGGCCGTTCGGAGTATCGTTTGGCCACTTTGGTGCCGTTTAGGGTACCGTTAAGGCGGAAAGTCAAATCTACAGACAGACAGACAGACAGACAGACAGACAGACAGACAGACAGACAGACAGACAGACAGACAGACAGACAGACAGACAGACAGACAGACAGACAGACAGACAGACCAAAATTTTTGCGTCGAAAGTCCCCAAGAAACACAATGGTCTTTAATAAGGGACAGTCGGGCTTCGGGGAGTTGACGCATCGCTTTGTGCTGAAGCTTACTCTCAACTCATTGCGCGGGACTTCGTGTTCAAAACGATTAGGAAGGCGATGTGGAAGGTGCCCGAAACGCCATGGCGTTCTACTCTTGAACGCTAGGCTTACGCATTTTCTACTTTATATTATAGTTGTGACAATTTACTTTGCAACTTCCTACACTTCCTTTTTGCCAGAAGGTGGCCCTAGAGCTCATCCTAGCACTGTGGGACGGCTTTCAGTTAAAGCTGTCAATATATTCATTCTCTGCTCATGAAATGGTCTTATTAATTAGCGAAAGAAATTATTCATGAAGCACACCTACGCGGACTGAGACGTGCCAAACTCCGATACGTGGGTGTTATTCGTCGGCACTGCGAGTGATCCGGCTGCAAACTTGGTTTTAACCCCACGGCATCATATCTTTCGTCAAGCTCGCTGGAAGCTGGAATCACATAAGTGAGCGGTAAATCAGAAAGAAAAAAAAACAGCTGCAGAACTTGCTCTCGAGAAAATCTAATTAGCATAACAAGTGAGGTCAGGTTCGAGTATGTTTATTTTTTTGAGGAAGTTCTCTTCCTTACATTAGCGTTTTGTTTCTGCGTTCTCATTCTAGCGCAGCACCGCTGTGTTTCAAGTGCCGCGCTAAATTGCGTAGGTTCCCATATTCTCGTTGGTTAACAAAGGAGCTGCAGAGATGAGTGGAAAGAAGGGTGGGCTTTGAATATAAAGTTCAGAAGGCCCTACAACGACGCAAGCAGAAAATTCTCTGGTGAAGTCGACTTCCTGGCAGCACTGGTCTCTTTGGTCAATGAAGCTCGAAGCTCGCTGAAGCAACAAATGTACAAAGAGAAAGACGCTAAACTAGCATGTTGTACAACTTAACTTCTGATTTCACGCACAAGACCACATGGCTCAACGTCAAACCCGGGACCATGACACCTTTCCAAATACCTCTCACAACGTCACACTTATTCTACTTCTACAGTGCCCTAGTTTTCATTACAACTGCATTCCTGTTAATCTTAGTCATTACATATCTTTCGTTCTCTCTTAGGTACTCAGCCCCGTTATTTATCCATACTGTGTGCCCAAATATTTTTATTTATCCAGTATTTCTAGCGTGACTTCCTGTATAATATGCTCACTGCCTTTGTTATCAATAAAAATTATGATTGGCAATTTTTTCGTGCTGAACTTTATATTTAACCCATCTCCCTCATTATCACAGATGTCTATCAATCCCTGCAGATCTTTCTTGTTGTTAGCTATTATTACTATATCATCTGCATACATCAATGCTGGTATTGACTGTTCAGTGTGTTTTCCTTGCTTGGCAAAAGAAAGCCTGAATTCGAGTCGACTCCTCTCTAATTTGGCTTCTAGTCCCTGGAAACAATTCGCGGAAAAGTGAGCACCCCCTGTCGTGTAAACAGGAAAGTTTCACTGGTGTTTTCAGTTAGAAAACATCTTCGCCAACTAACATGCTCAAGGCAGTGTTCAGTGGTTGAAATGCGCTTGTTTTGTTGCTCTTAGAGCCAAAATAACGTGCCCATTATTGAAACAAGATGGTAAAGGAGAAAACATTTCATTTGCGTTTGTGTACACGCTGCAAAACAAGGATTTCTCATGTTTTAACCTGAACAACAAGCAAGTGAGGTGATGATGCCTGCACTTCGTTACCTCGATGGTTCTCCAGGCTCATCACGCCTCCTTCTTCAAGGAAGAGCATAATGTTATACACTTTAAGTTGACCCGTGAAATGTCTGACGATGAACTATGTTCGGTAAGGGCGGCTTGCGCACCATCCGTGAGCTGTGGTGTGTGCGTGAAAACGGGAATATTTGCCGTTACTCTGGGTCACATCGTTGAAACGCAGTGCGACTGTGTTACCGGGTGATATTTTATATATACGTGTACTATATACATATAGACGTTTTTTTTCGTGGGCGTCGCTATCTTGCTAGCGGGCGGTCTTTTCCTGGCCTGGCAACCTATCTAGCATGCGTGAAGCTTGCTGTTTGCATAAATGGTAAACGTGCGGCTGTAATTTTATCGTTCTTTTGCAGCTTTTACACGGTGAATTTCGACTGAAGTGATGCAGGTTCTTCAGGAAATGACTCTATGACACGTTGTCACAAGGTTCAAGTCGTTGACGGTCAATGGTTTTATTATACGATGCCACGAACGAGTCTGTTGATGCAGTGTACTCACAGCACCGACTTTCCGCTCGAAGAATGCGCTGTATTCCAGGTCTATTTTTTCCAAAATTAGCAACAACAGTTCAAGAGCATAGTGAATATCTTTCTTGAGCTGTAGTCATTCGCTATTCTAACAACATTTCTTTACGCCACACCATTGCATCATCAACCGCTCTTGCATGAATCTGTGCGTTGGAATGTAGTGGTTCGTTTTTATTTTGTGGCTCTGACTGCTTTTGTTAACTGCGTGCTAACTATTGTCTAAATCGTTTCTCAACTCTGAAGGATTGACCGTATCTTACCCACTTGTTTGTTTTTTCAGGTGTGCACTTGAATACGTCTCTTACATCCAACGACGCTGACGTGCCTGCGCGTCCCCTTTTTATCTTTTTTCACGCACGATATTGGAATGACTCTCAGTGCCGCGGAACTTTTACCTGCGATAGAGATAAATGTTATGTAAGGCTGTTTATCAGGGCAATATTGTCATCGTTGGAATAGCTGTACGCTGCGTACCTTCTGTTGATAGCCGAGGTTGAACACCAGTGTCAAAGTCCTCGTCGTTCGTATGCCTGAGAAGTGCTTTGAACATACCCAAGTACCTGTGGATGATACGACATTTTTCCTGTTTAAGTTTGCAAGCCACAGAAGCTGCTGCAACTTCAAAATGATGCAACTTGAAGAGTCCACAGCCACAAAAACTCTGTGTCTGGTGATGCACATGACATATGTCTTCCGACAGCATTTTTCTTTTTTTGTAGTTGTTACTGCACCCAAAAACAACGCAGTGGTTCCCTGATGACCACTTTTTGGCTGTGATAGCTACGAATAAAAACAAAAGTTGGCTTAATACACGTCAAATTGAATAATGATTCGCGCAGATACGTGACAACGCATCCTCGCGTGTTAACGGAAGTATTGTGCGGTAACACTGACGTACGCGAGACTCGTGTGCTGCCGTGGTACACAAAAGATATCAGAAAGTGTTCAGCCAGCGCTGGTACGGCACGCACCGCGAGCTGCGTGCGCTACACTCCCCTCTTTCAATAAAGGCTCCTGCTCTGTCAACTCTTCACATGCCATTATCCAAGCATCTCTTTTTAGCGTAGGCTCACGGATGAAAACCTCTTCGAATAACGCGTTCGATGCTCTAACCACTGAGCTACCACAGCGGCCTGGATGAAAACCTCTCAAAGTTGGCCCTCATTTTTAGGTTTTGCTGCGACAAAAACCAGCGAAAACTCAAAAGAAGGACGATGAAGGCACAACCAATCACACGCAGTCACCGGTAGATTTCATATGTTTTTTCGCACCTAAACATGAACCATCAGGCCCAGCTCTTCACGCTTCTATCTCGGTAAAATATTCCACGCAGTGCGCTGGCATATTTGCCTTAACTAAGAAAGCAAGGCCGCTCAACCACGGCTAACGAATGTATAACCGGCGGCCAGCCAGGCTGATGTGCCGTTACTGCTCATGCGCAGTAGTTTTCCCGCAAATGGTCAATTATCCACCAAAACTTATATTGCAAAATACAGGACCGTGGAAGTCGTTCGAATTAAGCGTGTTTCAAAATAACCAAATTCGAATTAACGAGGTTTTACTATAAAATATTTCAAAGGCACAAAACCGCACTTACAACGAACGTCTTGAGTGTCACCGATCGGTTACAGCGAACGGAGTCGGCAATGCGGCGACTTCCCAGGAAGCCATTTTCGACCACTGATAAGCCATTGGCGAGGTTCCGCACCCCTCTAGTTGTCGGTCACCCTGATTGTTTTTTTTCTGTTGCGTACCACTCTGTCCTGTGTCCCCCCTTCCAGTACTCTGAGCACCGCGCATCGTCAAACGAGGCTCGTGTTTTCACACTGCCACCGATATCTTGAAGACCGGTTGGCCAACTATAGTCTCCCCTCAGTTTCCTACCACTGGTTTTGTTATGCTATTGTTGGCATCGCTCGCGTGGAGTGACCAGGCCATTTGCCAACATGGTCTGTGTCTTGTCTGCATCGGTGTCGTATCGTTCCAGTGCACGCGCTTGCACTACCCCACTGACTTTGATAATTCGCGATTTGTTCCATATTTTGGACCTGTTCTCGCACCCTCCGCATGCGTTCGGAAGCATAATAATGGCTTCAACATGGAACGAATCTTGAATTATTGACCGAACGAATCGCAAATTATTGAAGTCGGTGGGGCCGCGCAAGTTTTTTTACGTGCGAGTTGTGTGTTTCATGGACCCTACACGCAATCTACGCGACCTGCCTTCTTCCCGCTTGTTCTGGTTTTCAAGGTCGCCTTCGCGCCACTCTTCGCTGTTTTGCAACTCCTTCGACTGTCTCTCGCTCTCTTCTTTTTTCACAACTCTGCTTGTCTGCAACCATTCTGCGACACCAGCCACGCTGGCTCGAGTTCAGAAGTTTCACTTTCAGACTATAAACGGTCCCAGAGCAGTTCCACGCATGCTGGCTTCTATGTCACGTGTGCGCGCCTTGCTCGCCGTTCATGAGCGTGTGTAGTCAGGACGGTGGACAGGAAGCCTTCCACGCTTTTTCCTGTCGCTCAACAAAACGCCGAAAGCGTGATCGCTTAGCTCGGGCGTAATCTGTGCGTTGAAGACTTATTATTGGTGCTGCATTGCCGAATGCTTGCTCTTATCTAATGACCACCTGGCAGCTAACTAGCCGCTTCGGGTGTTTCTGTATTCAGCTGTGGAGATGATGAAGGCTTCGTGGGCGGTGGTGACAACTACACGTGTGCGAAACTGTTTTCGCGAGGCTGACGTCGATGTGGGACACCTGACGCTTCCGAACAGGACCACTCTTGCGGCGTGCGGGACATCTGTTACGACTATTTCATTACGGTCGATAATGATTCCAACACAGTTAAACCGTGCATGAATGAGGGCCTTCTGAATCAAGCACACGGTAGGAGCAATTTCGAGGAATCAGATGGTGAGGATGGCGAAACTTGGGAGCCAGTGCCTACAAGTGTGCTTGTATTACTTGGTTACATTATTAGCTTCAGGCAGCTTGTATATACCACGGGCCTTGGCGAAGAGCACGCTGCCGCTTTAAATAAACTCGAGACCATCCTTATCGCTTCTGCTGTTCGGAACACGTGCATCACGGACCTTTTTGAGTGTCTCGTGTGAACAAACGTTGTCCTGTGCCAACTTCCCCGAAAGCTGGTAGCCAAATCCACATTGAGCATCTTGCAGCATTTTCAATTCTCCTTGTTACCAGGTGATGTCTGCCAAGGCGTTGCGATGTCACGAGGCATGTAGGAGAAAGCTAGTACATGCTGATACGCGTACTTATAGTTTGTTGGACAACAGATACGTTGGCGAGTACTGTAGTAGTGTGCTTAACCCATTTAGGCACATGCAAGAACTGCTGGTTAGATTTTATTGAGCTTTAGCACATTTTATTAACTGTGATAAATAATACGTGCAAATTTTTCTAGAGTTTCTTCAACTTTTTCCGAAGTTATGACTCTGTACTTGATGAAGTACGCTGGGCTCTTGACACAGCCACGTTCAAGCTGGTCTGATGCAAGAATGAAGAGTATGCTAGGCCCTTGCCAAACAAATACTGAAATTTTCTTCGACCATGCAACTAATAGAAACACCAGCTCTTCATGGAAAACATATTTTCAGACTTGTTGAAACACTATTTTGATGTATTGTGACAGACCTATATTGTTTTCCAAGCTTCTTGTGAAAATAACCATATGAATAGTGGGAAATAGCAAGCACAGCAGATAAGGAGATTTCTTGCTATTGTGCAACTCAAGGACAAAACAAAAGTCGACGCGTAGAGGGTCTGCTGAAAGCTTCAGTGCAGTAGAAGACCCTGTATGCATTGTATGTGGCCTTTTCGATTATCTGAGCTGGTACCACGTTCTGTAAGAAGACAATTCTGTAGTTACTCGCAGGTTAATCGAAGAGTTTAACGTCGCGCCGAATGAACAACCACACAGAGAAAAAAACACACATAGACACCACAGGCGCTCACTTACAACTGTTTATTCCTTGAGGAAACAGGCTAATATAAGCCCACTTTTCGTCGGCACATGTGCAACATGATCAGCCCTTCTTTTACCTAATCTTGTTATCGAACACATGCTGTGTTTCTGATTCATACAGGTTTTCCATGCTAACTTTATTGCACTTCCTCCCAGGACCCTAATCTGCGTGAAGTCTGGTGTGCACCCACAAGCTGTAACATGCGCGCTTAGATGCATACTGTCCTTATTCTTTACAGTGAGAGCGTGTTCCCTCACTTTAATATCGGAGGCATATCAGATACGGAAACGGGGTAATAAGTGTGTTAAAGAAACGTCACTAAACTTGTACGAGTAAGAAACACATTATTTAGAGAGCATGTGTCCAATAGCATGATTAAGTAAGAGAAGGGCTGATCATGTTGCGCATGTGTCGGCGAAGAGTGGGCTTATATTAGCCTGTTTCCTCAAGAAATAAAAGTTGTAAGTGAGCGCCCGTGGTGTCTATGTGTGTTTCTTTCTTTGTGTGGTTGTTCATTCGGCACGACATTGACTATTTATCAAGAATATAATGTTGTCGTCCGTCAGCATAACAACTATGCTGTTCTCTTTGGCCTTTAAGGGGAAAGGGGGTAATCTTTCCTCGATCAAAACAGAAACTATGTTTCTCACGTTTGTTTCGTTCTGTTTTTTATTGTTAGCAGAGAGCATCCATTCATACCATTGTCATTCTTCTCCTTCTCCTAAGTTTCTATGTTAGGGTCATAAGCAACATTGAAAACATCAACGTGCTCTCGTATATTCACTGCAACATCTGTGACTGCCTCGTGAGTCTCGGATAACCAGAAAAAATGGCATTCTTCCCAAGAAAATTGTTGGTGCGATCTCTGGGGCAACGCACAACAATAAGCACATGTATGCTCCCACCAAGTCGCATTGTAAAATGTATAGTGCACACACATTTGATAACACCTCAGAGAAAAACTATGTACGCTTTGCAGGAATTATATCATTATTGGGAAAGCACAAGCAGCCTGTTTTCTTTTTCAGCATTGAAATTGTAGAACCTTAAATCAATCTAGAAAAAGTAGTACTGACCACTTGTGTTCGTCAGGCTCTTCTTTTCCTAAAGCTTAATGACTTATAGAATATAAAAAGATAGAAACAAGTCAATACATAACGTTAGAATTACCCTGCTGGAACCTTTGGTGTCCGAAATGCCAATTAGTAAGATCAGAATGTTCTGTTATGTATTTTATGTTCCAGAAAAAGCAAGTGTACTCCGTAAAAAACACTGGGCCTTGATGGATTGATGTGAAACAGGTGACAGTGTTTCAAAGAAAATACATGTGGTATACTGTGTGCCAACTCGCGTATATAGTTTGTGTGGGGGGGGGGTGAGCAAATATTAAGCATGTTCCTCAACTGAGACCAAAATAGCAAAAATAAAACACTTTTTCAGTATTTGTGGCATTGCATAAGTGTGAAGTTGTTATGAGTTTATTTAAAATTAGCTATAGTACCCTTACTGACAATGTTCTCGTAGAAAAAGCACTCACTTCACTGTCAAAACATTCTAGTAAGCCTTCGTTCTTTGAGCCCATGCATTTTCTGCATATAGTCTACTCTCGTTACAACAGACCATGATAATCTGGCGAAATAAGTCCGTTCTATCCGAAGTCCGTAATATCCATACCTCGCGGTGAGACTGGGGGGGGGGGAGCGTGCGTGCATGTGTCGTTGTGTGACCATTCCGATTAGCTTTATAGAACAGGCTAGGTCTGATGGTTCCATTCACCAGCATGGTTACACAAGACTTCGATTACTAGCAGCGGCTATTAACAAAATTGCAGCAAAGTGCCGTTACAGTATATGCAGGGACGCCATGGGGATCCTGCACAGCAGCAAAGCATAGCCCGCTAATAAAACGCTTTTTCATCGGTTCCTGTTGATCGGCTTCGAATGAATTCTCTTTTGTGTGGACGTGAAGGCATATATGCTGAAGTAGGGCCTCTTATTGCTGGGAGTAATTTGACAGCAGTACTCACATGCTCGGAGCACCGGAACATCTTGTTTTGAAATCTTGGTAGTGATGCCTAACAGCGATACTGCAATGAGCGACGAATATCTAATGCGAAAAAAAACAAAAACTTTTTATTTACTACTACTTTGAAAAACATTAGTTGATCGACGATTGACGAGCACCCTTAAGCGATGATGTAATCACTTTGCACCGCATTTCACTCGGCTGCAACACTTCAACACTGCAGTCATCTTGCTGCAGCTCGAAGTATGCCTTCAATTCATCAATGTGGTCAATTTCTGCTTTGTAGTCAGCTTTACTGCAGGTGACTTATTTTTTGATCACTGTCTTCTGATGACAGCTGAGAACGGGCTTCGATCGTCGCTCTCACCTCCTCGTCAGTCAGCTCCTCATTGTCAACGACGTCATTGTCAAATGTGACGTAGTCAGAGAAGCTGTCTGCCCCGAATTCCTCCCTGACTTGGTGCCACACCAACGGGTCTGATGTTTCATGTGGGACAAGCGACTATTTATCTGCACTGTCATCGGCTCTGCCATCCTTTTGTTCAAAACCAGCCTTCCTGAAACAATTTCTACTTACTGCACCTCTGACCTGCTGCGAAACGCTCGCCAACACTTCCACAGGACATCTGACGTCAATATTTGACGCCCGATTATTCTGCATGTCAAAGAGCAGGCGTTCGACAAGGCAAGTACGGTAGGCAGCCGTCACGGAATGCACGACTCCTTCGTCTATTGACTGCAGTACCGAGGTCGCATTTGGGGGAAAGCAAGCCAGCTCAATTGCTTCCACCTGGAGTGGTTTCATATGGCTACGGCAGTTGTCCAGAAAGAGTAGCGCCTTCCTCTTC
This sequence comes from Rhipicephalus microplus, assembly GCF_043290135.1. Taxonomy (NCBI): domain Eukaryota; kingdom Metazoa; phylum Arthropoda; class Arachnida; order Ixodida; family Ixodidae; genus Rhipicephalus; species Rhipicephalus microplus. Next base: position 34,472,024 of record NC_134710.1, on the reverse strand, counting down.
TGCTTTATCATCTCCCAGTCGAACTGCAATAGTCAGGCACTGAAGATGTTCTTCGTCATCCATGCCTCTGTATTAGCAGTCCCCTCAACTGGCATGTTTTTTATGTCCCACAAGGTGCGAGGCTGCTTGGCTTACCCAATCACCAACAGTTTTCTTTTCTTGGTGCCGGTTATGTTATAGCAAAATAACATGTACAAGCGCTCCTTGGAGCGCTTATCGTCGAAATAGTGACTGCCGGAAACTGTGTAAGTCCTGTTTGGTTTGGCCTTATAAAATAATTCACTTTAATCTGCAATAAATACGTCTTTATCACTGTATCTGGTGTAAGGATGGGAAGGAAGAAGTTGCAGGTGATGGCATCCCACCGCTGCCACCAGTTGTCATGGGTCAGAGGGAAGGGCGCTGGAAGATACGAAAACAGAACATGTTTATGACATTATTTACACATATTTACAGAAAGGAAAAGTTAGTGGTTTCACAAACCACGAGCGTGGTGGTTGAACGTTACATAGTTCAGAGCAACGTCCAGCACTCTGCGGCGTCGTTTTAAGCCCTGTTGGGCTCTTCCTCTTCGAGTGGAACACCGATCACACACACACAGGTGAGGGGGACGAGCATGCACGCTCCACGTGAACACTGCGCTGCAAGGTGGCGCCAGCACGGCTCTTCCTCGTCGTGTGTGTGCCGCTAGTCGAGATTCCCACGATCCTGGCAGCATACTTCAAAGGGTCCACCGACTCGTTCGCTTCCTTAGCGGCGTGATTTGCGGTGGCCGCCGCGGTCTCTTCCAGAAAGTTGCTGTCTTTGTTGGCCTCTTTTGAACGGTTAACGGCGTCTTGGCGACACGTCGTCTCGTCCTCCGGCTAGCACGTACAATGCCTGACGAGCATAGGCAGTCGGCCGGTCGGCTTGGTGATTGGGGATTAAAAGGGAGCGCCGCTCTCCTGTCAGCTCTGGCTCTGGTCACAACAGCTTCCCCTTCGCCAGATGAATGACCGAGGTCCTCAGGCACGCTGCTGCTTGAAGGGACGACAAAAGGGTACGCATTTGAAGGACGGGAACTCGCCTTTGCTTGCTGCTTGGTCTGGATAATTGCTCAAATCTTCGACAACGTCTGTCAGACTGGGCGCCGAAGGGATTGAGAGCCGCCCCAGTGGATCGGCTTATGCACAAAGGCGTCTGCCCAGACGAATTTCTAGGCCAAACTTAACAGCTCCTCCGCCGCCCGGAAAATCTCGGCTGGCCAGCGCTCCCAACCGCTGGGCACGAAGAGAACGGTTGGTGACGAGGATGATGGCCTGGCTTTCTCCCTCCAGCTGCGAACTCGAAACCAACTCCCAAACCAGCTCACAATGGTCGACAACAGCAAGGCCAACCACACAACACTATGCCATGCTGAAGTCAAGCACATTGAACCCGCTTAAAACCCTCCAGGCTTCTCAACACAAAAGAAAAACCTGTATGCTAAAATTTTGAGACAATTTGGTGCCGCCAAAGTTACAACAATCATGGATGTGGAGATGCTTACCAAAGATGGAACAAATTGCCGGGTGAGAAAAGCACACAAAGGCAAACACAATTTGGCCCCATATAACAGTAATCCCATTTTTATAAAACTAGCTTTCTGCTACCATCCGCACTACAATGTTGTAACTAACACCTGCTAATTGATCATTAACTCAATGAAACACCACTATGTATCATGGTTTCACAGGAATGCTGCCTGTACCTACACAAAGTAACTGCGCGCATTCTCTATCCTCTCATTACAAACTTAAAACGTAGTCGGGAGTGCCTACCTGTAGGACAGCCTGACGCCAATGAAACGTCACTCACAGCAGGTCTAACTGCGTCTCATAAATCCTAGAAATGTATCTAGCCCCAAAATTTGGCGAACGCTACTCTCATCAGCTCAAGAGATCACTTGAACTATGAGGACTCACTAAAACAACAAAAGCAAATTACCCTCACATACTAGCACACTTGTTAACTGAATGTAGCCTCATGCCAGCCCATGTTTTTAAAGAACGCACAGGCCTATGCTGTGCGCCCTAGCACGACATCCTACTCTCATTCAAAGAACGGTAGCATACTAACACACCCCTAATCGTAGGTCATAACACGATGACCTATAGCCACCACTCATTCAAATATAGCGGGCGTACCAAATCTCCATCCCATACCTACATGCTTTTATTTCGAAGAAAACTGATTTCACGCCACTGCTTCCGCATAACAACTCAACTAAAATACTTACAACGCTTTAAAAAAACTAGACGCAACAAAAAACTGCCACTACACGAACTAGTCGGGGAGATGAGAAAGGAATACTACTTTAGAACCAAAATTAAGCAAAGAAACATGCTTCCCAGTGAATTCCTGTGTCACCCTCTCCAGCTTACAGCCGTCCCTCACCTCAATGGCACACGCGGCGGTCGCGGTCTTGGCGTATTTCGGGAACTCCAGAGCAAACGTCGCGTCTGGGCCACAAGCTGAACGGCGCAGTCACGCATCATTCGCGATTTCAGCAGGCTTCTGTCAGCCCGGCGGAGGGGAGTCGAGCAACGCGTGGGAAAGAGTGGCGATGTCCACTTTGGGCTCACTTCCGTGCGGCGTTTAGCTACTGTGGCTTTTCTTGTAGGACCCCTTCCATACCCCTGTCTGCTCAAAGCCTTAAACCTCTTCCGCGAATTGCGTCGCGAGGACCTTCGCTGTGGCCGACCGCTTCGCCGCTGGCGTCTTACTGTACGCCAAAAGGGACCTTTCGTTGAACAGGCCGCTGGTCTACCATTTTTTCTTTTGCCCGGCTGATTGCTACGTCTGTCATCCCTTTGCTTTCTCGCGTGCGCACGCTTCACTCCTTTACGGCGACGTCTGCGACAGACCTTTTTCCCACTACTAGGATGTTCGCTTTGGGTGGCATCTTTAGAGTTCAAGAGCACTTCTACACAGCCTTGAGTACCACTTCGGCGCTTCGATTTTCTAGCACTGTTGTCATGTCGGGCCGACTCACATATGTTAACCCTGTACTCACGCGCGCCCTGCAACGTTTCCTGGATAGAGCAATGGGAAGACTGGCGCTCTCCACGCGATTCTATTCACGAAGAACCTGCTGTTCTTTTTCTTTTTGTCCGGCGGCCCGGACGCATGCAAAACGGATTTAACGCCGATGTGGAGCTCTTAGTCCTACTTGTTACGCTAAAAGGTCTTGCGTCTTCTTTTACCCACGTAGTAACTTTTTTCTCGCGCGCGGCTTTCCGACGTCTCTTGCGTCTGCGCCGCTTCTTGCGACTCGTTTCCGAGCTTCCCAATCGCACCTCCAGCTCGTTAACACTCTCACTGCTCCTGTCTGCTGTCTCATCCACGCTGTCTAAATGATTTTCGACCGAATCATATTTCTGTTCACACACTGCACTGGCAGACAGGTTAACACAAAAAGGAACAATGCAGCTTTTTGAACCATCTCGCTGGCATTCCAGGGAGCTATCTGGAACCACGTTGTTGCCCTCACTCTCTACTTTGGCTGCTTCTCCTGAGATTTTTCCGGTGTTCTTGACTTCTACCTCATTTGCAAGATCCACCGCTGCGACAAACACAATTGAGGTCTGTACCAGCTTTTCTACAGCTATGCTAGCTGTCTCGCTAACAGCTAACTGGCACAGCACCTTGTCGCACTCGCTCTGGCCTTCATCGGCCTCTCTACTCAGCGCAGCATCTTTCACAGCGCTCAAACTTGGTTCTTCATCGAATCCGCTGCTGTCCTTAAACGTGCTAGCCTTCTCTAAAGCTCTGGGCTGCACCTCGCTTATTTTGTCATTGCACTTCTCGTGCGCTACACTAACGAATGGCTGAAACTTCCGCCTCCTTGCCTCGATTTTCTGTTCCAATTGTTCGAGCAACAAGGCGCGTGCTCGATTTTCCTTTTCTTCTCTTTCTTTTTCAGTTTTCGTTCCTCCAACCTTTTTAAAGCTTTTAACGCGTATCCAATATCCACCTCACTGGCGCTTTCCAAAATTAGCTCTAAAATTTCTGACCTGCCTATTCCTTCCTTAATCTTAATACCAAGGTCTTCACAAAAGTACAAAAGACCATCTTTTAGCAGTGTCTTCACCTCCATGATTGCCTTTATACTTTGGTCCTGCATCTCACACAAATGTAGGGGATCCCACTCGCCCACAAATAGGTGATCTCCCTAACTCACACCCAATCCAGCTTCTAATAAACTCGCACTCACAAAGTGAAGCCTGGAAAGTAAAGCAAGGACCAAGCACTCACCACAGCACAGCACCATGTCGTGAAGTCCATCTCACCGCTGCCAACTAGTTGTAAGGATGGGAAGGAAGAAGTTGCAGGTGATGGCATCCCACCGCTGCCACCAGTTGTCATGTGTCAGAAGAAAGGGCGCAGGAGGATACGAAAACAGAACATGTTTATGATATTATTTACACATATTTACAGAAAGGAAACGTTAGTGGTTTCACAAACCACGAGCGTGGTGGTTGAACGTTACATAGTTCAGAGCAACGTCCAGCACTCTGCGGCGTCGTTTTAAGCCCTGTTGGGCGCTTCCTCTCCGAGTGGAACACCAATCACACACACACAGGTGAGGGGGACGAGCATGCACGGTCCACGTGAACACTGCACTGCAAGGTGGCGCCAGCAGGGCTCTTCCTCGTCGTGTGTGTGCCGCTAGTCGAGATTTCCCACGATCCTGGCAGCATACTTCAAAGGGTCCGCCGATTTGTTCGCTTCATTAGCGGGGTGATTTGCGGTGGCCGCCGCGGTCTCTTCCAGGAAGTTGATGTCTTTGTTGGCCTCTTTTGAACGGTTAACGGCGTCTTGGCGACACGTCGTCTCGTCCTCCGGCTAGCACGTACAATGCCTGACGAGCATAGTCAGTCGGCCGGTCGGCTTGGTGATTGGGGATTAAAGGGGAGCGCCGCTCTCTTGTCAACTCTGGCTCTGGTCACAACAGCTTCCCCATCGCCTGTTGAATCACCGAGGTCATCAGGCACGCTGCTGCTTGAAGGGACAACAAAAGGTTCCGCATTAAGGACGAGAACTCGCCTTTGCTTGCTGCTTGGTCTGGATAATTGCTCAAATCTTCAACAGCGTCTGTCAGACTGGGCGCCGAAGGGATTGAGAGCCGCCCCAGTAGATCGGCTTATGCACAAAGGCGTCTGCCCAGACGAATTTCTAGGCCAAACTTATCACTGGAAAGAAGTGCTGGCAGCTTGTTGATTTGCCATTCAGTGATGGCGTCGACACTAAATCTGTTGCGTTCACCGCGAACTTGCATGATTGTGACGCCGTGCCTTGCGTTGAAGTGCTCCAGCCATCCGTAGCTGAAAGGAACGCCGCCATGTCCGAGGACCACAGCTAGCTGTTTGGCCCGCTTCCTTAGTAACAATCTCTTTACCGGAATATCGCGAGATTGGGCATCACGCAGCCACACGAGTAGTGCGGACTCAACATCCGGGTACGTCGCCTCGCGGAGCCCGAAGCGCTTGGGATTAAATTTTCCCGACACTTCCTTGCCAGCAATACTCCTATTGTTCACAATTGAACTAACAGTCTGCTTGGACAGTCTCGTTGTTTTTGCGTTTTCTGTTTGTTTCTCACCTCGCGCAACTGCGTTCACTATCTTGAGCTTGTGATTCAACGAAATTGGCTTCCGCTTGCTGGAGGCCATTACGTCGAAATGAGCGAATAGACAGAACAGTGACGCGCAGAAACACAACGATGGGCGTCAACTAGCCACGTCCGTGCATAACGTAGCCAATGTGCTCAGACTGGCTTGGCCGGATGGAGGCTTAGCTTGAGCGAAAGCCACCAATTTTGCCCTCTGCAATTTGAAATTACCATGGCTTTAGCTTGCAGAAAGCGGCGTGGTCAAATCTGTTATCAGCTCGTGTCAAAGCGGCAATACTATTCTATATGCGTGCAATTTCGATAAAAAAATGCCACTAATTTTGTCCACTGTAGGCGATAGTCTAATGTATTGCAGTCCGTTAAAGGCAAACTTCACTCCATTATTTTACGACACAGACCAAACTTAGGCTGAGTAATGGTTTGTTGTATCCAAAAGTCTATTGTACCATGTCTGTTATAACGAGCATAGATTGTACGATGTATGTATTCTACAATAGTGTGCCTGTTGCCTAATGATGGTCTTATTGAATACAGTGCTGCATTATTTATAAAACGTTGGGCTGATGATAGAATATACTGTGCTTGTAGGCAGTCACAAACAGAAGGTTCTGATTTTCTACAAATAGTTTTTTATAAGTAAGCTATGGGTTTACTGATTTGGTGGAGTTTTTTTCACTGCAGCAGCAATTATAAAAACTCTTTCAACAGGTTTCGCTATTGTCCTCATGTTCCGTATAAAGTGTCCAAATCAGTAACATGGCCCCATGTATCATATGTTCTATGTGTGAGCAAAAAGCACATAATTGCTGGGAACGAAAACATTCGAAGCAAGCATGAAATAAGCCTGTCATCTCTGTCGCACCGAGGGTGCATGTGATAACATCGCCCCGTGTTCGACACTTGTAGTCAATGGTTCCTCAAGCAGAGAGGAACCTGTCAGTTTTTTATTGGGCAAAGGAGCACGATGGGATGTCGCATCATACAAGCAATAACTGCAAACTTTGCTCACAAGGGCACGGTCACAAGTGCTCTCTTGCCAGACGTCAGGAGACTGGCTGTCCTGTGACCACCTATTTTGCGTTGAGGGAACATGCAGCATACAAATCTTCTGTTCTATAGAGTGGCTGTATTCCCTTCAACCAGTGTTTTGATTATTTGAGCGAGATCAAATTCAAACAAAATAGCTGCTAGCCTTACTTCAGATAACATTCTAATTTGTTGCCATCACATTCATCGCTTTGCCCTTGTGGTGAAACTGATTTTTTCCAACTTCTGCTCACAGCACCCGTTACACGGCAACAGGTTCTGCGATGTTTTCACTTGTTAGTAGGGCTTTGCCTCAATACACATCATTATATCGCGCTGATGCCATGGCTCTCTTCCATGTCATAAAGCATCTGACTGTATGGCTGCCCTCTCATCGTTGAGCTTGTTTCTTTTCTTTAGAGCATCATTTCATGTTCACACAGTTACAAAAATTAGCACCAAGTACCCTTAATGTTGTGCTGCTTCAAGGATCCCAAACACCATTTCTTCTCCAAGTATATTACAGTGCAACTTCTTTGCAAAGCCAAGTTCTAAACTGCCTGCGCCTCTACTTTTTATGCATACACGTTACTTTTGCGTTTCCTCTAAGACGCAAATTGTACTTTTTTGGATACCAGATAGGACGCAAGATGAGTGTTTTGGGCCATATACGCTCCCTCACAGTGATGTTTCTTTGGATTTTATCCTATGTTAACGTCTTCTGTGTGCTCTTCTTTGTGGCATGGTGTACCGTCTTATTTCATTAAAGGTAAACTCATTATGTCATTTGGCTATAATGCATAAAGGCCTTTCAACAACCTCGCAGTACTTCGTTACCTGGTATGTGTGTGTATATATGTAAACAAAGAGTCTTTGTACATTCACTTGCAGAAGAAACACCAGATTATTTAGTGCGCTCACCCATCACCACTGTCAGCTTCATGGGGCTTTTTTCGCTGCCGTCACTTTTCTAAGACCAGTGAATACATGACAAAGCATCGAAAGCAACCAATTGATTGGAGCCGTTTGCCTTCACTTGTGCCAAGTTATTATTTTTGTGAGAGAACTCTAGAATTTAGATTTTATGTCTCATACAAGCATTTAATCATCTTTCTGTTTATAATAGCCCAGCATAAAAAGCTGTGCCATTGACAATTCAGTTTGTTTTTGCATCTTATTACAAGTGGTTTCCAAATTCATTGTGCAATTGTTGTGTGCAATGTGTGAAATGGCAAAGAAATGTACCTGTAAATTTATGCACTTGCATATCAGTGTTTTTGAAATGTGCCTTATACAAAGCTTCTATTTTACTGGCACAATGTTGAAAACTCCTGTCTTTACAAGCCTGGCCAGGCACGCCATAACACATCTTTTTATATTTCATTATTTCACATGTCTTGGAATGCAGCACGACAGGTAGCTTTTCTTCTTATTACATGGTTGTAGCGGTATGTTCTTTTTGCAAAAGTACGTTCTCAATAGAAGTTTCAAATTGTCACTGTCCATTCAAAGGCCTCCCTTTTATGATTCTGAAGCAAACTTGTTCATAAAAAGAACGTGCTCTTCAAGGACATTTTCTTACATGATTGCATGATTCAATTACATTTTACAATCTAAGATGCGCTGTAATTAAATTCGATCTTGCAATAATCGGTTACATGTAATCATATACTTTGTTGATGAAAAGGCTCCTGCCATGGTGGCATGGCATTACACTGCTAGGCATGAAGGCATGGTTTTGATTCAGATGTAGTGGTTGAATTTCGATAGGCGTGCATGCAAACGCGCCCGTGTAGGTGCATCTCAAGGAAGTATAGATGGTTTAAATTAATGCGACGTACCCAAGAGTGGACGTGCATGCACAGTGGTAAGTGGACGCTGCAAGAAGGAGTCAGGGACGTACACGGCCACCGCCATAAGCTGCTTTGCATCTAAAATGAGAAATGGCATAAAAGATTCCGCATATCCCCAAGCGTGCAGGATATGCCAAGCAAGTTAAATAATAAAAATAGGCCCGTGTCGTTAACCAGTCGCACCGCGGGCGCGCGTGGATGTGCAAGCAGTAGCCAACGCCGCTTTGCAAAGCATAAAAAAACAACGGAGACGAAGAGACGCCAATCATAGGCTGGATGGATGGATGGATGGATGGATGGATGGATGAATGGATATGGCTGTACCCTTTAGATCGAGCGGTGGCTAGCGCCACAAGCCGTAATACTTAATGAACCAAAAACTATATTTATGTATTTTTTCATGTGAATAGTGAGGTTGAGGATTCGTACTTTGCAGTTGCAGTGGAGGGTTTAATTTCCACTCGTGCCTTGACTTTAGCCACCAATCAGATAACCTCCTAGTTAATTCTACCTGCTTAAAATCTGTTTTGCCCTCCCTGTCCCTAAACCTCAGTGCTTTGAAAAACTCTGCGCCATCATGCTGAACTAGAGGTTGAAGCCCTTTATAGAACATTATCAAGTGTGCGGCTATTTGTTCTTCTTCTCCACATGCACTGCATACCGTGTCTACCCCTTCGTATTTGGCCCGATATGTCTTGGTTCGCAATTCTCCCTTCCTGACCTCAAACAGTAGAGAACTACCCCGAGTATTATCATAGATCCTTTACTTGGCAATTTCCTGCTTAAAAGTTCGATAGATCTCTAGTGCGGACTTCTTAATCATGCCAATTATCCACATATCGGTGTCAGCTTCCTTGACCTTCTTCTTAACGGATAATTTTTTTTGGTTTGGCCCCCTGCTGTTTTCTAAGTATATACCAGTCAATTTTCTGGTTCGCTTCCTTCATTTTGTATCGACATTCTTTATGTACAAGTAGCAGAATACCTTCCTAGCCCAACGCTCCTCCCCAATTCTCTCAATCACTTCTCAAATTTTATCTTGCTGCTAGCTTCCCGGCCCTCAAATAATGTCCATCCCATATCACCTTGTACTCCCTGATTTGGTATTCCTGTGAGCTCCTAAGGCAAGCCTACCTATTCCGCATTGCTTAATTTTTAATCTTGCTTGAACTTCTGATCTCATGCACAAGACCACACTGCCGAACGTCAGACCAGGAGTCATGACCCCTTTCCAGATTCCTCTCACAACATCATACCTATTGTATTTCCACAGCCCTGTTTTATATTACCGCTGCATTCCTGTTACCTTCAGTCGTCACATATATTTCGTGTTCCCTTAGGTACTCGACCACATTCCATATCCGTACGCCCAGATATTTGTATTTGTATGTTATCTCTAGCGTGACCTCATGTATTCTAAGCTCACTACCTTCCTTGTCATTAAAAAACATGACTGCTGATATTTCCTTACTGAATCTGAAATCTAACCAATCTCCTTCATTACCGCAGATGTCCACCAATCTCTGCAAATCTTCCTTGTTGTCGGACATTATCACTACATCATCTGCGTACATCAATGCTGGTAGTGCCTGTTCGATGAGTTTTCCTTGTTTGACGAAAGAGAGGTTGAAGCCCTGTCCACTTCCCTCTAATTTGGCCTCTAATCCTTGTAGGTACATCATGAATAATAAGGGTGACAGGGGACACCCCGGCCTAAGCCCCCATTTTACTTCTGCAGGCTTGGATACCTGTTTTTCCCACTTTATAACTACCTTGTTACCTTTATAGATATCCTTTAAAAGATTAGTGACTACATCTTCCACGTTTAGTGTGTCCAGTATTCCCCACAATTTCTCTTGAACCACGCTATCGTACGCTCTCTTGATATCCAAAAATGCTATCCAGGGCCTGTGTTCCTTTACTGCTATTTTGATGCACTGCGTCAGTGAGAACAGATTGTCTTTCAGCCTCCTGTGTTTCCGAAACCCATTCTGCAGTTCCCCCAGCACCCCCTGATACTCTATCCATGCCTGCAGTCTTTCTTTTATAATCTACAGGCATGGATAGAGGATGGGGGGTGAAGGCCTGAGATGTGTGATGAGAGTGTGAAGGATGAGATGGCCTGTAGACCACTGATGTCACTGTTATAGGACGGTAGTTGTTTATTTAGGCTTTGTCCACCTTTCCTTTATAGATCATGCTCATTCTGCTAAGTTTTCATCCATCGGGAACTTCACCATCGATTATTATTTTGCTCACTGCCTCTCTCAAAGCCTGCTTAGACTTCGGACCTAATGTCTTTATCAGCATAATGGGAATGCCATCTGGGCCTGTTGATGTACTACTAGGAACCCTTTTCTCAGCCTTTTGCCACTCTCGTTTTGAAAATGGAGCCATTCCGCCACTTGATTCATTCTTGTCTATTGTGGTGCATAAACCACTTCTTTGTTGAAATGTTCCTGTCGCCGTTGTTCTTATATATTCAATAGCTTCGTCCCCTTCGAGCCTAGCACCTTGAGCTTCAGTTATAAACCTCTGCTCTAAGCTTGTCTCATTTCTTAAGGAGTTCAGGTGGTCCCAAAGGTTCGCAGCTGCCTTTCTATCTTTTTTATGTGCTTCTGCCAGCCACGTACTGAACTCCCTTTCTTCTAATCTTTTCACTGATCAGAAGGGATGCATTCCTTCTGCAGCTTAGAAAGATTTTTCATTTTCTTTCAACGTTATCTTTCGGTTCACCCCGCTGCTTAGCATATCTGTGTTCTCTAGAGGCTTTCTGAAGTTTTGCTATGACCCTTTTAACTTCCTCATCCCACCAACGTTTGGGTTTGTGTCTTCTTTTCCGGGGTGACTTGTCACGTGCCTTAGCAAGCTCTAGCTCAAACATTATAATTAGATTCGTGTATGTCCACACTATTTTAGTATTCTCAGTGATTACTTTCTCAATTTGTTTAGTGGCTATTTCCATTTGCGTTTCTGAATAAAAATTTTCCTGTAGTTGCTCATCGTGTTTCCTTGCCACTTTCACTGCTCTCCCAAAACATAGCTTGATACGTTTGTGATCACTACCCAGACTTCCGGAGCCACCTTCATCTATGTGCATTCCCCTGAGCTTATCATGCATCCTATGTGACAGTGCGTAATCTATCGTCGACTGCAGCCTTCCCACCTCCCATGTTATTTGCCTTCATACTTCTCGGTACTGTTGCAAACGATCATATCAAGCCTTTCACACATATCCATGATCATTTAGCCTGTTGGGTCGGTATACCCATCTATATCTTCTATGTGCGTATTCATATCTCTTAGTAAAATTATCTTGCACTCTCCTCCTAACTCCTGAATGTCATTTGATATACACTCTACCATTTCCTGGTTTTACTCTCTGGCCTTTGCTCCCGTCCACAAGTACACGAAACCAAGGAGTGTCATTTGCCCTGCCACTTTTCCTTTTAGCCATAAATGTTCTTTGCACTCCTGTTTGACCCTTTGCCAGTCTGTACTTTTATGAATTAATATCCCAATACACCCCCTCTCTTCTGCCTTCTGTTCTATTACAATATTCCCACGCGAAGTCCGGATTTTTAGGAGGTTGTTCCATGTCCCTGAGTGGTGTTTCTACAAAACTGTATACCATCGGCCTCTCCTCCATTAGCTGTTTTTCCATCTCCTCTTCAGCTTGTTCCTACCACCCTTCAGCTTGTTCAAGTTCAGCTTGTTCCTACCACCCTATGTCTGAATTGACATGGCGCTCATGGCTACGTCTATTTTTGCCCCGGACTCTACCTATCTTAGATACTGGTGCCACTTTGGAATCGAATCTGTCCATACCACCTGTCAAAGAGTCTCCTTGGTTGCTTTCCTCGTTACTAGCTCTCCTGCACCCCGAAGGGCCCGCTTGTGCCCCAAAAAAGCTACAGCGCGTCCTGCAAGTCGCCAACCCACCTCAAGACCGAGCCACCCATCGAAGTGAATTCTGTCTCGTTGAAAACCACCCCACCTATGCACCTCTCTGTTTATTTCCACCACCTCAAAGTCTTTCTCTCGACTCATCCGCCATATCTCTTGGTTTGCGTTGGCAACCGCTCTTCGCAGTTTGCTATCACGCACCGGTACCCCCGGTATTGTGCATATCCCTACCTGTAACTGAGGAGAAGTGACGCGCATGTCATCGACGTCTTTCGCCAGTGTGGTTGCTAGTCCTGCTGTATCTTCATTTAAAACATCGTTTAAACCGCCTGAAATTATCACGAGGTTTCATCTATCAGCTGTAGTTTTGAGTTTTGCGCTCGCTTTCCTCATGACTGCTTGCAGCTTGCGTCCCGAGAACACCCCTCTTGTCACCTCTTACCCTCTCTTTGATGGCTTGTGTGCATCGATTTAAATTCGAGTCCCCGGCGATTATCCCATGCTGTGACTTTATGGCTGAAGCGTCCTGCACCTGGGGATTACTTGCACTTGTGACGCCGGCTGCTTTGTCCCCTCCCAGCCCCAGAACTACTTCGCTGAATCTGGGCCTTGCGAAATTGAACCGGCTGAACCTGTTTTCTCCAAACTTGCTTGCTCTATTTGCTCGGCCGTTCTGGTTGCCGGTTCCCTATTGTTCTCTCCGTAGGCCCCTCCTCTGTTCACCTTGGCTAGTGCTTCCTCGGCGGACTTCAGCCATTCTCCCATAGCCCTTGTTTTCTCTTGCTCTGTCGCCAACGCAGTTTAGAGCTCGGTGATTCTTATCAGCAGGTCACTCTGGGCAAACAACATTTCCTCCATTTTTTCCTCGACCTCACATTGCCTACACTTCGCGACAGCCTCTTCTCCATCCGCTTCTACACTTGGGTCCACTTTCAAACCCACCCCACATCCTGAACACTTTAGTCTTTTTAACCATGTCTTTTTGTGACCAATTGTCCCTAAGACTTGTCTCCCTCGATAATTACAAAACTCGACCCCTGCTCAACGATAAAAAGAAAGTGTAAGCTTTACTACGAAAATTTACGTGTTGAATGTACGTGCACCTCTCCCACGAGGTAGCAAAAAACAAAAAATCAAACACACACGCACAAACTAATAAATACCTGGTGACTGACCCCCAAAAAAGCCGTACAATAAAATAAGTTCCTCAGGGATTTCAACTGCTGCCTTATAATTATAAAGACAAGTTCAAAACATGCAAAACCACTTATTTGCGCAGTCGATCGGGAGTGCTCAAAAACACATCCATTCACCTGGATAGTCTGAACCGCCTTATGCAAAATTGCTGCCACCTGTAGGCCGTTGTATGCATAGCCGCCATGTTAGAGGCTCCGTGCTGCGCAGTACTGTAGTGTACTAGAATATTCTCGTACACTATACTAGTACGCACAGGCTCGCGTTTATTTACGTAGATGTATACGTAAGGTGCATCGACGTGAGGCGTGTCTTGGCTGATAATCGCAATGCCGACGTATTTCTGCGTCTCTTGCAGCACACAGAGAGGAACTCGGAATGCTGAAGAAAAAAAGGTAAGTCACAAACTTTGTCTTCCCCTCCCCCCTTTTTTCTTTTAAGCTGATGGCGTTTCTAGCATGAGCTCTGGCCACTGCTCCCGAAATACGTGTTTGCGTTCTTCTTTTTATGCAACTAAGACGTGCAATAGCATTTGTATTCGTGTTCCCTTAAACTGCTGCACGCCCTTGCAACGATTTCGCTAGCAACTGTTTACCAAGCGAAGGCGACTCGCACCTTTCACGTAACCAACTTATCGCAGCTAATTGCGTGTACCTACATTTCGTTGAATGTGTTTTGCTTATTACGTTTTGGTAGCCGCACACGCTGAATTAGAAACAAATGCACGTTCTCGGTTCATTCTGAGAAGGGAGCATAAGTGCTAACGCGTCCTTGTTTCGTGCTGTTTCGTTCTCTCTTTTGGAGTGTTACAAGCAGCTGCTTAGTGGGATGCTTGACTGCGCACGTTTTTCAAGCATTCGATGTGCTCGGCACATGCAATGAAATGCAGGCACGTGCAAGCTGCTTAAATTTGTTGTATGAAGGTGACTTCACCGTGAAACGTACGAGTCGCCTTCACTTGGTAAACGGTTGCTAGCACTGCCTTGCTTCGGCGTGCAGCAATTTATGAAAACACGAATACAAATGCTATTGCACGTTTTCCTTGCATAGAAAGGTAAACGCAAGCAAGTATTTTGGGAGCAGTAGCCGAAGCTCATGCTGAAAAAGCCATCCGCTTGAAAAAAATATATATGGGGGGACCCTTAAGCTTCACCTGGGTTGAACGCGGTAGCGAAATCCGGCCCCTTCTACCGCTTAGTGCAAAGTTACTGTATATGCTGATTACAGTTGCATATACAGTAACTCCAGCTAAGTGCATACTTATTAATATGTTTTGTGACATACACACGCACACAGTAGGTGGTGCCAGCGTGCGCGCGCGAATGGTACATACAGGTTTTTGATCTGAAGGAAGAGTCGCATAGCCTCCAAGATAAACGCCGCACGCTCGCCATCTCGGAGACCACAAATAGTCTCGCAATGCCTCACAGATGGCAGCACATTATCTAGCGTTTGCTGTTTCCTTGATAGACGCCTCTGGATAGGCAAGATATGTTTTCCGCTAGGTGGACATAGTTGTCCATTTTTAGAGCTGTTTGAAAGTTCTTGTGTGTTTTTAGCGGCGATGGCTGCACTATCCCGGCCTTTTTTGACGTAGTTTAAGGCCTCCCAAACTCGCCTACAAATCGCCGAATGGGCTCGTTTACGTCGTTACACCTGTCGAACAAAATGAGTTAAAAGTGCCCCAAAACACTTTTTCATGTAACCATTGAAAGAACTCACTAGAAGAGCTTATTGCCTCACAAATTCAACGCCGCAAAATTTTTAAGAATCCGTCCAGTGCGAGGGGAGTTAGAAAGGTTTGTCGCACGCCGCAATTGCATCAACTCTTCTCTCGTCACTTCAAAAGCGCTGCAACTGAAGCAGGGAGGGGTGGCAGGGCAAAGAAACTACCGGGCCTCGTGACTTTGAGCACTTTTTTTTCTTCGAATCCGCTGCTTTTTCAGTTTGATTCCGCGCATGCGTGGACAGGTAGCGGCCTTCTGCAGCGATCTCTGTAACTTGCTTTTTTGTTTATGGACAACTTTTCGCTGACAACCAACAGTGCCGATGCTGACGGCGGAATTTCTGCGGCACGAGCTAACACTATCCCGTTAAAAAAAACAAGGGACAAAGTTTCCGGCTTTTCTTTTTTTCCTTCAGCATTCCGAGTTACTGCGCGCTGCATGGTACGCTGCAATACGTCGGCATTGCGATTATTAGCCAATACACCCCTCCCGTCGATACGCCTTACGTATACGTCTACGTAAACACACGTAGACCTGTGCGTATACTGCGCCGCGCGAATCCTCTAACATTGCGTCAATGCACACAACGGCCGACAGATGGCAGCAATTGTTGATTGATTGATTGATTGATTTGTGGGGTTTAACGTCCTAAAACCACCATATGATTATGAGAGACGCCGTAGTGAAGGGCTCCGGAAATTTTGACCACCTGGGGTTCTTTAACGTGCACCCAAATCTGAGCACACGGGCCTACGACATTTCCGCCTCCATCGGAAATGCAGCCGCCGCAGCCGGGATTTGAACCCGCAACCTGCGGGTCAGCAGCCGAGTACCTTAGCCTACTAGACCACCGCGGTGGGTCATGGCAGCAATTGTGCATAAGGTCTTGTATATAAGCAATCGTGCAAAATGAAGGTAGTGAGCCTAGAATACAGGAGGTCACGCTAGAGATAACAGATAAATACGAATATCTGGGCGTGTGGATAAGCAATTGGACCGAGTACATAAGGGAACACGAAATATACGTAACGACTAAAGGTAACAGGAATGCAGCAATGATGAAAAACAGGACACTGTAGTATTACCATAGGTATGATGTTGTGAAAGGAATATGGAACGGGGTCATGGTTCGTGGTCTGACGTTTGGCAATGCGGTCTTGTGCATGAGATCAGAAGTTCAAGCAAGATTAGAAATTAAGCAACGTGGAACAGGTAGGCCTGCTTTAGGAGCTCACGGGAATACACCAAACATGGGAGTACAAGGTGATATGAGATCGATATCATTTGAGGGCAGCGAAACTAGCAGCAAGATAAAATTTGAGCAGCGATTGAGAGAAATGGAAGAGGAGCGTTGGGCTAGGAAGGTTTTCAGCTACTTGTACATGAAGAATGTAGATACAAAATGGAGGAAGCGAATCAGAAAATTGACGGGTAAATACTTAGAAAAGAGCAGGGGACGAAACCAACAAGAACTATCGGTTAAGAAAAAGGTGAAGGAAACGGAGACTGACATGTGGAGAAGTCCGCACAAAAGATTTGTCGAACTTTTAGGCAGGAAATTGCCAAGGAAAGGTTCTATGATAATACTCGGGGTAGTTCTCTACTGTTTGAGGTCAGGACAGGAGTATTGCGAACAAAGACATATCGGGCCAAATACGAAGGGGTAGACACGGTATGCAGTGCGTGCGGAGAGGAGGAGGAAACAGCCGAACACTTGATAATATTCTGTAAAGGGCTTCACCCTTTAGTTCAGGATGATGGCGCAGAGTTTTTCAAAGCATTGCGGTTAGAGACAGGGAGGGCAAAATAGACTTTAAGTGGGTCGAATTAACTAGAAGGAAGTTATGTAATTTGTGGCTAGAGTCAAGACACGAGTGAAAATTGAACCATTCACTGCAAAGTACTAGTTCTATACTTCACTATTCATAGGAAAAAACGATAAATCTATTTGTTCGTTCACTAAGTATTACGGCTACGTGGCGTTAGCCGCCGCCCGATCTAAAGGGTACAGCCACATTTATTTATTTATTTATTTATTTATTCATAATACCCCTAAAGGCCCTCGTGAGAGGGTATTACATAGGGGGGTTACATGAGCAAAATTACAAACAATAAACGTCAAAAACGAAAAAAGATCAAAAAATTCAAATTAGATACAGACTAAGGTTGAGATATATGCTATAACAAGTAATTGGTAAAGACAGCAAAAATAGAGAAAAGAATAGGCAACAAATCATTGGAATACAGATAAATACACAGTGAACAACCTATGAAAATGCAAGAAAAAATAATCAATACACTTGATAAAAAAAACATCATCCATCCATCCTTCGATCCATCCATCCGTCCACCCATCTATCCATCCATCCATCCATCCATCCATCCATCCATCCGTCCGTCCATCCATCCATCCATCCATCCATCCATCCATCCATCCATCCATCCATCCATCCATCCATCCATCCATCCATCCATCCATCCATCCATCCATCCATCCATCCATCCATCCGTCCATCCATCCATTCATCCATCCATTCATCGTCTATAGTTTAGCATTAGCATGAAAGCGGGGGCCCTGGGAATAACGTTACCATACTGGAAACGTTCGTGGCTGACAACGCATTATAGTTTAACGGGGTAGTGTTTTCGTACCAAAGGCGGGGCAGTAGTGTGGCCTAGCAGGGAGTGAATGCAAAAGAAAGTGAAAAAAAGTGAAAACAACCATTCTGCCCGTATCTTCAACGCAGCAATAACACTGCATTTCACGTGATAGCGTTGCTCGTGTCACAAAAATCTCGCCGTCAGCACCGGTGGTGGTGAGCAAAAAAGCAAGTTACAGAGATTGCCGCGGGAGGTCGCTCCTTGTCCACGCGTGCGCGCGCGATCACACTGAAAAATCCGCCCATTTGATGAAAGAAATGCTCAAGTTCATGAGACGCAGGTGAGGTAGTTTCTTTGCCCCGTCGCCTCTCCCTGCTTAGCTTCCAGCGCTTGCGTCGGGACTGAAGCCCTAACCTCATACGCGCGGAAATGCACGCGACAGCGACGAGCAATGCGACGTAGATTGTTTTCGCGCGATCAGTCGCTAGCACAGGCAAATTTCTTTCACGCGACGGCTTCGGCGAGTGAACTCCACTGTTGCTGGCATGAGGCCGTCTACTCGCACCAAGAAAACCACGTAGTGAGCGGTACGCAATTTAAAAATATGATATATTGTTGTGTAATGGAACGGAAAGTGTTTATGAATGCCTTGCAGCACTTTTTTATATGCACATGCGTAAACATTGCGTTATTTCTTGTTGCGCATACGTGACTCGGGAAGGGTCACGTGCACCTATGTGGTCTTTGTCTTTTCCGGTTTTTCGCTATTGGCTGCTTGAGCCCAGCACTTCCGGGCGATGAGCGACGGTTTCCAAATCTGGAGAACCGAGCGATCGCATGAAAACGAGCACGCGAAACATCGCGCGAACGCTTTGTTTCGTCGCTCATAGCATCGCTGGTCGCTGTCGCGTGCATTTTTGCGCTTATGAGGTTTGCTCTTAAAGAAGAGATCATGCGACAAATCTTGGTAACTCCACTCGCACTGGACGGATTCTTAAAATTTTTGCGGCGTTGAATTCGTGAGGCAATGAGCTCTTCTAGTGAATTCCTTGCATGGTTACTTGAAACAGTGATTTGGAGCACTTTTAACGCATTTTGTTCGACAGGTGGGGCGACACAAACGAGCGCATTTGGCGATTTGTAGGGGCGTTTTGGAGACCTTAAACTACGTCGAAAAAGGCCAGGATAGTGCAGCCATCGCCGCTAAAAACACGCAAGAGCTTTCAATTAGCTCTAAAACTGGTCAACTATGTCCACCCACCTGGCGGAAAACATATGCCTTTACAGAGGCGTCGATCAAGCAAACAGAGAGAGAGAGAGAGAGGGAATAAATAGTTTATTTGTGACCGAGGAAGGAATGTCGGTGAGTGGGTTCTTTAGTCCGGGATCCCATAGGCACGGGGCGCTGTCCTCGCTCGTCTCACGAGGGCCTTTTGGGTCTTCGGATCCGAGCTGGACAGAGCTGCCTCCCACTCTACAGTGTTGTGCGGTGCTCTGGGTTGTAGAGGTGGATCGTGTGGGCATTTCCATACCATGTGGTACAGGGTGGCTGTTTTAGTGACGCAGAACCTGCACTGTGGTGCGTATGTGTCGGGATTTATAATGAATAGTGTGTATGAAGTGGGGTAAGACAAAGTCTGCAGGTGACGCCACGCTACCTGAGACTCTTTACTGAGCTTTGGCCCCGGGGGCGGAAGTTTCCGTCTTTGATGTTCTAGAATATCTGTTTATGTTAGGAGTGGGTCCATACGCATAGCCGAGGATGGTTGCGATATAATATTTCACTCAAAAAACGTTCGAAATGCCTAAGTCCATTCAGGGATTCATGAAACACGAATTAAAAAGAGCGAAACCAACCCTGGACTACGCTTTTCCTCTGGGGGAAATTACATGTATTGGTAAAGGCACTTAATTTTTGTGATAAAGTCAATTTACACCACTTGCAAAAAACCCAAAACAAAACTTACAAAGAATAAAATACTCGAAAGTATTTGTCTTTTCATATTTGAACCTGGCTGTGAATAACGCAAAATAAATGCAAGTGGATTTGGAATGTTGCTCATTAGTAGACAATTCTGTGAATTTACGCAAATGTATTCTGATGGCGAGGTGACCAGAAACTTTATTAAAGAGTTCATGTGCACGTATTTGAGATTTCTGGTGCACAAGCCGATTTCCTGCTTCGGGCAGAGCAAAATAGCCGGTCGTGAGAACGATAACCAACAAGCTCTCATAGGACGTGCCAAGCAAGATTTAAACGTAAAAGTGATCTGCATTTACCGCATAACAGAACGATGTCCTCGTCTTTGGCGGCGGTGTCAACGGTGTAATCTCTTGCTTGCACCATCGGGCGGTCGCCAAGCAGAAGGCTCATTTTGTCAAACCACTTCCACTTTGACGGCTCCCCGCCACTTTTGCATAGAAGCAGGCGTTCCTGCGAATGCGAAAAAGTCATTAGAAATTAAAGCGCCTGAAAACTTTTCGAATCAAAGCGAACAGGGAGGTACTTACAGCCGTGAAGCATTTCTTCAAATTCTTCCAACAGGTCCTTATTTGCTCCCATGTCCACGTCAGGCCCTGTTCCTTCAAACATCTTTCCAGGTCCAGGAATATGTCCTTATTTTTTTGCCGCTTGCTATCGAGCAAATCACTCAGTTTTTTCTCGTTGACTAAAGCTAGCAACGTCGTTATTTCATCATCTGTCCACAAGGTGCGTGGAGCCCGCGAGGATGTCATCGTGCCTATCGCGCGCGTACCGGCCGACAGAGAAAGAGCACGTCGGAGTGATGGGGACATGGGAAGCGGAGACCGCGACGGGCGGGTGAGGTCACGAGCCGTCAACTCAACGCGACCGGTTATACATGCCCTTTCTTAGCGCGGCGAGTTCGGTGAACCTACCCCCTGTCTCCGGGTCGATGGGACTCGCTGCGACGACTCTCCACCCCGACGCATCCGCTTATACATGGGGAGGGCGAATCCAGAAAACTTTTTTATTTCGACTCAACGCGCCCTCGTCGGATCAATGTAAACGGGCCTTAATAGGGGCTAATTCTACGTCTTGAAAATCCTTTTTCCTTTGTTATTGGTCACTTTAAACGGGCGCCGTAAACGACCTTCAGAGCGTCATTTGTCATCTTCTCTGTCGTATCACGGAGAGAGTGAAAGCACCGGTCGTCGACGGAAGAAGAAATCCCAGGCGGCGGGCAGACTCACCCTACCAGCCCGAGCAACAGCACCGCTTTTTTACGGGGACTTACTGAGTGCTTGTGAATGTTTGTTAAAATGTGACCCCCATTCCTGTTAATTAGAGCTACTTTTGTTTAAATGTTCACAAGTGTTCGACCGTTAACTGGCTGGATAGCGGACGCTTTGACCCGTCAAATGCGAGCTGCGAGACCAGCATAGTAAAAAAGTGCTTCAACTGCCATCGGCCGACAACTCAACGTCCGCCGGCAATGGGATACGTCGCCACGGCAAGACCCCCGGTTGAACCCAGACACACGCCCATTGCAAGGATTTCATCGCCAAGGGGTTGAGCAGCTGACAGCAAAAGAGCAGCAACAAGGTGGGCTCATTTCATCTCTCAACGCTCAACGCGCAGCTTAGCACCATTTGTTTCACATACGTCCGCTCCGAGACAAAACGTTCAAGCAAAAATGGACCAGGACGAGCTGATGCATGAGTGTTCAAATGTCACACCACAAGATGAAGCTTCCGCATCAAACGTTCGGCCGCAAAGAAAAACAACCCTATCGACGACGGCTAAAGAAATGTACCAAACGAGCCGCGAAGAGCACTGCCGCAAACTAGATTCTGTTTGCAAAAACGTGGAGAGCACTCTTCAGGCACCGTCACGCGCTAAAGGAGAACAGTTTACCAGCGCCAAAACGCGGCTTCGTGCAAGTTACGAGTGCTACCAGCATGCTACCGCAAGATACTCATCCTTTCTCGAGAAGGCGAAGACGCCTGAGGCCAGGCACGAATTACAGCTCCAACAGGCAATCGATGAAGACCGCGAGGTGATCGTGAGCGAAAAGTTACGAGAGGCTACGCCACAAGAACGCGACAAGTTACATGAAACAGCATCGCAGTTTTCTCTATCGGTTCACTCAAGAGCTTCCTCGCGATCACGACGATCGGGTTTCTCCACGATTTGCCTGGCTGCTGTGCTGGCCCGCACGCAAGCAGAGGCCGTAAAAGCAAGAGCTCAGTGTGGTCGTAAAGAGGCTGCAATGCGCTTAGAAAAGGCAAGAATTGAGGCCGAGCTTGAGGTACTACAACATGAAAAAGAGGCAGCTGCTGCAGACGCTCAGGCAAGTGCACTCGAGGCAGCTGTGGAACAGGATGGCGGAGAGTGTGTGCGCCCACACCCACCTTTACACCGGACACTACGGGTTTCGAGCTACATCACTGAGCAAGCCACCATACGTGATGCCGAGCTTGCGTCTCTTCGGGCGCCTGTAGTTCATCCGAGAAGCCAGAGCTTGCAGCATGCCAAAGTAACCAACCACCTCACGGACTTGCGTGACTATCATCAGCCGCCTGCGTACACGCCAGCACCTAACAGTTCAAGCTCAGAGCTTGCCGGCGTCCTTAAATTCCTGTGCCGCAAGGACCTTGTCTCTACAGGACTTCCGAAGTTTGATGTTCGACTTGAGAACTTTCGAGCTTGGAAGTCATCTTTCAAAGGCGTCATCAGAGATGTAGGCCTTTCTGCGCAGGAAGAGCTCGACCTTCTAATCAAATGGCTTGGTCCTGAGTCATCGCATCAAGTTCGAAGATTGAAATCTGTTCATGTGGATGACTTCTCGAAGGGCTTAAACATCGTGTGGAAACGGCTCGACGACACCTTCGGACGTCCTGAGGCAATTGAGAATGCGCTGCTGAGGAGGTTGGAGGAATTCCCAAGAATATCGTACCGGTATAATGCCAAATTGCAAGAGCTCGGAGACCTCCTGCTGGAACTCGAAGCTGCCAAATCTGATCGCTACCTCGCCAGTCTTAACTGTTTGGATAGCGCAAGAGGAATAAACAAAATTGTTTCTAAGTTACCATCTGGACTTCAAAAAAAATGGATGTCAGGGGGGACTAAATACAAAAAAACAGAACAACACTGCGTTCCCACCCTTTGCAGTTTTTTCAAAGTTCGTTCAAGACCAGGCAAGCATGAGGAACGATCCCAGCTTCATCCTGCAACCACAATATGTCTCGCCTTCGATCACACAGCGAAAAAAAGAAACAATCACCAAGACTCCACTGCACAAGTCATCTGTGTCAGCAAGGAAAACAAACGTAGATCACGCCTTCGAGCAGGTTCAGGAAACCACTCCAAAGCAGCTACCTGAATCGAAGAGCTTCGAAAAATGGTGTCCGCATTACAAGAAGCCTCATCCTGTTGCAAGGTGTCGCGTTTTCCATGAAAAAACACTGGAAGAGCGGATGACCTTTCTTAAAGCGCACCGAATATGTCTACGATGTTGTTTATCCTCAAACCACACGCAGCGGAAATGCAAGGCGGTCGTGAAATGCTACATATGCAGCAGCAGTGATCATGCGGTAGCGCTTCACCCATCAACTACGTGCTCAGAGTCGCCGAAGCTGATTGAACGCGATAACAGCTCTGCTCAGAATTTGGATGAAAGAGACAAATTTACGTGTACCAAGGTGGCAAACGTGAACGGCAACGACAGATCGTGCGCTAAAATTTGCCTCGTGGATGTGACTCATCAATCTCAGCCTGACAAGATATTAAGAGCATACGCGATACTCGATGAACAGAGTAATCGTTCATTGGTTCAGCCAGAACTTCTCGACGAGTTCAGTGTGGAGGGCACACCTACCCAGTACACATTACGCACTTGTTCCGGCAGTACTCAGGTTGTTGGCAAGATCGCAGACGGCTTCCTTGTGCAGAGCGTATCGAGCAATGTCAAGCTCTCCCTTCCGCCTCTTCTTGAGTGCGATGAGATTCCGGACAACAGGGAAGAAGTTAAAACGCCAGACGCAGTACGGAACTACCCGCACTTGAAGGTCATTGCCGCTCACATTCCACCTCTCGAAGAGGCAAGAATATTGCTTCTCCTCGATCACAGTCCACAAAGTTCGCCAGACCATTTACGGGCCACTTGACGCTCCTTATGCACAGAGGCTCGATCTCGGATGGGTCATTGTCGGAAACGTCTGCCTGGGTCGTACGCGTAAAACAGGAACCATAAATGTGTTAAAAACACACATTCTTGGCAACTGAAGACCATCCCTTTTCACCCCATGTACAAAACATTTCATGGTGATGGAAGCGCCGGTTCTCTACACTGCGGATAGGCATCAGGTCAAGAATGATTTCTCATCAATAACAGCATCAGATTACACCTTGGCACCTAACCTGTTCGAGACAACGCGAGAAGACAACGAGCGTTCCCTGTCTATAGAAGATAGAGCCTTCCTTAATATCATGGATAGGGAATTATACAAAGACAGGTTAAACAACTGGGTTGCCCCTCTACCTTTCCGCTCATCAGGAAGACGGCTTCTGAATAACCTAGAACAGGCTCACTCTCGCCTGTACTCGCTGCGATGCACGTTGCGAAAAAACCCTGAGACAAAAGAGCGCTTCGTTCACTTCATGAAAGAACTGTTCGTCAGGGGTCATGCAGAGGAAGCTCTACCACTTAACATCAACGAAGAGGGCTGGTACCTACCCATATTCGGCGTTCACCGTCCTCAAAAACCCGATCAAATCCGCGTGGTGTTTGACTCCAGCGATCAGCACGAAGGAGTGTCTCTGAATGGTGTCCTTCTCACCGGACCCGACCTGACAAACAATCTTGTGGTAATACTGATACACTTCCGGCAGGATTCAGTGGTGATGACTGCCGACATTGAGCAGATGTTTTACAATTTCGTCGTTCGTGAAGATCATCAGAACTACCTAAGGTTCCTCTGGTTTAAGGACAATGACATCTCCCGAGAAATCATGGAGTGCCGAATGAAGGTGTACGTTTTCGGCAACAGCCCTTCACCCGCAGTCGCTACATATGGGCTTCGGCGAACTGCTCAAGAGGCTGCTCAACAATTCGGTGAAGACGCAAGGAGGTTCGTCGAGTGAGACTTCTACGTCGATGATGCACTCAAGTCTCTCGTGTGAGGAAGACGCCATCAGTCTGTTGCAGAGAACGCAAAAGATGCTTTCTACAGCTAACATAAGGCTGCACAAGATTGCCTCAAATAGGCAGAATGTGCTGAATGCATTTTCTCCACAAGACCGTGCGCAGGGACTGAAAAGTCTTGACTTGAACAAAGACGCACCAAATATGCAGAGAAGCCTCGGTCTAGTTTGGGATGTAGACAATGACACCTTCGTCTTGAGAGCTCCTCTTTAAGACCTGCCCTATACACGGCGAGGGGTACTGTCGACCGTCAACAGTCTGTTTGACCCGCTGCGGTTCGTGGCACCTGTAACGGTTCAGGGAAAGCACCTGCTCCGTGACCTCGTGACGGAAGGTTATGACTGGGACACGCCACTTTCGGATGCAAAAAAACAAAGTTGGGACGAATGGAAGAATTCTCTACAAGCACTTCATTGCATACGTGTGCGGAGAGCTTATGTACCGCACTCAACTTCT
This sequence comes from Rhipicephalus microplus, assembly GCF_043290135.1. NCBI lineage: Eukaryota > Metazoa > Arthropoda > Arachnida > Ixodida > Ixodidae > Rhipicephalus > Rhipicephalus microplus. Next base: position 34,446,443 of record NC_134710.1, on the reverse strand, counting down.
GAAGCCGCCACTTGAGAAATTCACGTGTTCTCAGATGCGTCCACGAGTGCCATCACCGCGGTAGCGTACCTACGGGTAATCGACAAGCAGGGAAACAAACATGTCGGATTTGTCATGGGAAAGGCGAAGCTCGCGCCGAAACCAGACCACACGATCCCAAGGCTGCAGTTGTGTGCAGCGGTCCTTGCTGCAGAAATGGCCGATGCCATACAACGGGAGTTAAACTTCCATCCGAGTTTTGTCACATTTTACACAGACAGAAAGGTAGTTCTGGGATACATACACAATGAAACGCGAAGATTCTATCTGTACGTAGCTAACAGAGTTCAACGCATACGTGCCAACACACGCCCGGGTCAGTGGAAGTACGTGTGTACGGAAAAAAATCCAGCAGACCACGCCACCAGACCAATTCCAGCAGCGAAGCTCGAGAAGACGAATGTGAGGATTCGAGAAAAACGACAACGACGAAGGCGCGGGACCAGGCACGTGCGATTACGAGGCAACTGTGCGCCAATCAGCTGATGACTAGCGGTGGCCCATAGAAGTGGCGTGCCACAATCGGGCCACGTGTGATCATTACGTGGCGGTAAGCTTTGTGGCTGGGGACGAGCCGGAGCAGCGGCAGACGGAAGACAGCGGGCCGAAGCGTCGGACGCAGGCGATCCAGGTTCCGGCCAGAGAACGCGGCCGTCCACGCTGCTGCCGTCCAACCACCAGCTGGGGCGGCATTGTCGGCACGAGCACTGCCTCTCGGGGCGCGGCCTGGCCTGCTGTTCTCTTCCTTGCCGAGGGCATCGCGGATCTCGGCGAGGCGACTCCACGGTCAGCCGTTCGGCACAGCGATGAACATGGCCTGGCTAATGGTCACGATTGCACCGAGCATCGCGTCTCGACGCAAGCTGTTCGCTGGACGGGCTGGCCATTCCCCGCATAGAGCATCGCGTCTCCAATGCGGGTTGACTGCTCCGTAGCCGCACCCATGCCATCAAGCGCCGGTGTCACCAGAGCGTCACACATCGGCAAGGGACGAGCGAGACGTTCTGCCGGGCGAGACGCGGGCGTGTGTTCGGAGGACCACGGAGCCGGGCGAGGTTCAGGGTGGCCGAGGATCCAGGTGCCAGGGGAGTTCTGGCTGAATCGAGGATCGCCGAGCGGTGCCGAGCCGTACCGAGCGACGTGCCAGACTCGGACGTGGGCCGCGAGCTCATGAGCTGCAGTGTGCACCCTAGGGTACCTGGCGGTGCCCTGGCCAAGAAGAAGGAACGTGGGAAAAAACTCGAGGGTTGAGGCCACGAAGGCAGACGAAGCGGTGCGCCGCTCGAGAGGACGAGTTCCTGGCAGCGCTCCTGAGCCGGACGTGGGACCCATACGTGTCGGCCAGGTCAAGCTCCGGTGTGTCCGTTCGAGGTCGAGTCCGTCGGCCTGTACAAGGTCCAAGGACGGGGCCTGCTGAACGGCTCCTGCCTGGGTGCAGTGGCCGGGAGCAGGTTCGTGAGCGAAGCCTACCGGGCGTGGTCCTCGTGAGCCGTGGCCTGACCCTGGACCTCAGGAGTTGCGACCCTGACTGCTGGGTTGGCCGCGACGTCCGACGAAATGGCGCTGCACACGGTAGCGCATCCGTGTGCCGTCAGCCGTTCCAGCCGTGCCACCTTTGCCCTCACGCACGTCGACGACCACATCATGTCGGGACGACGGGGACCCAAACTGTGAGGCAGCGGTTTCTGCTTGCGAACCGAGAACTATACGCGCTGGACACTGAGTAAGCGTAGCCGCGAGCTCTCCGCAAAATAGAGGTCTGACTCTCGTGCAGGTGGCGTGATACTTGCCGTGTAGGGTTGGATATATAGTTTTATTTTCACCTGCCATTTACTCTCTAGTGTGCAATATAAAGCTTCTTTTGTTCGCATTAATTGTTGAGGTTAATCCTTTCTCGTCCGCTATCGACAAGCATAGTGACGACCATCCTTAACCATCACAACGAACTGGTTTTCAGGACCCGACTTTCTCTCTCAACCTCAAGGGGAAGCATCATCATCATGTTTCAAGCTTAGACCCTAATGAAGACGAAGGGGTACGCCCTGAGGTCCGCACCTTCGTGACGAAAACCAATCAGCGACAGCAACTAGGAGCTGAACAATTCAGCAAGTTTTCAAGCTGGAGCTCACTCACACGAGCTGTGCCGGGTTGCCCTTCGCGCGAAGAGTTCGCCACCAGAAGAAATGAATCTCGTGGAGCTGCTCTATTGAGTCAAAGTCATCATTATTCACTCTGTGCAGCAGGACGTATTCTCAGAAGAGCTGCGTTGTATCCAAAGAGGAGAGCAAATTCATAAGACAGGCTCGCTTCGAAAGCTTGATGCAATTTTGGATGCCCAGGGGCTAATCCGTGTCGGTGGTCGCTTGAACAAAGGTGGCCTTCCAGATGAAGAGAAAAACCCTTTAATAATACCTGGCCGCCACCATGTCGCGAAACTCCTAGTGCGCCACCACCATGGCTGTGTGCAACATCAAGGTCGACACATCACGGAGGGAGCTGTGAGAGCTTCTGGATATTGGATTTTCGGAGACAAAACGTGCATCTCCTCTGAGTTAGAGGCCTGTATTTCGTGCAAGAAGCTACGAGGACGCCTTCACGATCAGAAGATGGCTGACCTTCCGGCCGACCGAATCAGAACGGAGCCCCCTTTTACAAACGTGGGAATCGATGTTTTTGGCCCTTCGTTGATTACCTCCCGCTGAACGAGAGGTAGTATTGCCAACAGCAGCGCTGGGCAGTAATGTTCACATGCTTAAGCATTCGCGCAGTGCACATTGAACTCATCGAATCAATGGAAACGTCGAGCATCATAAATGCTTTTTGAAGGTTCATGTCAGTAAGAGGACCTGTGAAGCTTGTACGCTCCGACTGCGGGACAAATTTTGTCGGTGCATGCAGAGAACTTGGAATTGGTGCTGAGAGCTCACAGTTTGGCAGGTTCCTAGCGAACACCGGCTGTAAGTGGATATTCAATCCACCGCATGCGTCCCACATGGGCGGCGCATGGGAGAGGATGATCGGTATGGCACGCCGTATTCTTGATTCCATGCTTATGCAATCACGCCATCAACGGCTTACTCACGACATTCTTGCCACCTTCTTGGCAGAAGTCGCAGCCATCATGAATGCCAGACCTGTAATTCCGATTTCGTCGGACCCCGAAGATCCCACCATCCTCACTCCGGCGAGGCTACTGACACACAAGAAAGGAGGCGCATCCCCAACAACTGGAGAAAAGATACGACTAATCTGTACAAGCGACACTGGCATCAAGTTCAGAACATGGCTAACCAATTCTGGAAACGCTGGCGTTCAACGTATCTCGCTACTCTGCAGGAACGTCAAAAATGGCAAGTGAGGAAAAGGGATATAAAAGAAGGCGACGTCATGCTGATCAGGGACAAAGCAGCAAATCGCAACGATTGGCCCATCGGCGTTGTCACCCAAAGCCTGCCCAGTGCGGACGGAATGGTGCGCAAGGTGGAGGTGAAGATTGCAAGGAATGGTGCAATAAAGAAACACTGCCGGCCGATATCGAAAGTGGTGCCCTTGTTTTCGCCATCAACAAACTGTGGCGTCTAACAAGCAGACAGCAGACGGCGAGTGTGCCGTCCCCTCTTGAAGAGAGTGGCCAGGAGCCGTGTTTGCCTTTTAAGTGCCGCCAATGAAAGTCGCGGGGACGCTTAAGCCCCTAATAGGGGCTACTTCTACGTCTTGAAAATCCTTTTTCCTTTGTTATGGCCACTTTAAACAAGCGCCGCAAACGACCTTCAGAGCGTCATTTGTCATCTTCTCTGTCGGCTCAAGGAGAGAGTGAAAGCACCGGTCGTCGACGGACGAAGAAATGCCAGGCGGCGGGCAGACTCACCCTACCAGCCCGAGCAACAGCACCGCTTTTTTACGGGGACTTACTGAGTGCTTGATAATGTTTGTTAAAATGTGACCCCAATTCCTGTTAATAAAGTTACTTTTGTTTAAATGTTCACAAGTGTTCGACCGTTAACTGGCTGGATAGCGGACGCTTTGACCCGTCAAATTTGAGCTGTGAGACCAGTATAGAAGAGTTTTGATGATGAAGTCCTGCCTCCATTCATGTGGGATACCTTGTGTTCCCCTTCTCTCAATAGGGGTTTCGGTGCAAAGTTCTGATAGTGTTTTCCGTTCCGTTTTAGTGATGGCGAGGCGCATGACTTGATTCGTGTGGTGTGCATGGAATAGTTCTGATACGGTATTGTGGATCCCTATTTGAAATAGACGTTCCCTGAGTGTCCACGGGGGTAGGTTTAGAGCCTTCTTGGGAGTCACACGTATGATTCTGTCTATTTTGTGCTCGTCTGCTTTCAAGATCCTCATGTAAGGAAAGCTATAGGGTATTAGACTGATAACAAATGCCTGAATGAGTCGCGTTATGCCGTGTTCTTTTGTCCCTTGTCGCCGGTTAGCCACCCGCATAATCATGCGAGAGATTTTTAGGCAGGACGTTTTTAGTTTATGTAAAGCAAATCAGTTGTTGCCCCGATTATTGAAGTGGGCCACTGGAATTCAGATGGTTCCAACCTCTTTAATTTGTGTTCCATTGAGTGGTACGTTGATGGACGTAGTGTCAGATGCTTTATTTCTATATACTAGGATTTCTGATTTGGTGGGGGAGCACTCCAGCGCACTCTTGCGTCCTATCATTTCTACGATGGAGGCGGCCTGTTGGAAGGCTTCTTCTATTTGACTCAGGTTACCACACCGGCTCCAGATTGTGCAAATGCTAGATAATGTGCTACTATCTGTGAGGCATTGTGAGACTCTTTAATGGCCCCCGAGATGGCGAGCGCGTGGCGTTTATCTTGGAGGCCATGCGACTCTTAGTTTAGATCAAAAAATGTACCATGCGCGCGTGCACGTTGGTAAACTCTACTTTGTGCGGCCGTGTGTGTGTATGTAACAAAACATATTAATAAGTATGCACTTAGTCGTTGAAGGGCGCAATAACGGCCGCATTTTGTTATCGCATTCAACTCTTATAAGCGAAGCTTAAGAGTTCCCTCATTTTTTTAGTAATAGTTAAAGTAAATATCAACCACACACAAACAACACAACATGTCATATTGCAGATTTGTTTACACCCATCTTCTTGTTATGCCTGTCTTCTAGAAGCTCGAAATGGCAAGCTCACTAAAAACTTGCACATATCCCGTTACGGTCAACTATGGTGGGATGCAAAAGCATCGCGAGTGTGCGCACTGAGCATTCGTTTCTTCATGTGACTTATGAAACAGTGGTTGTGGAGGCGTTTGAATTACTGCTTGCCGACGCTGACGTTTACGTTCGGTTTCCCGAGTCTTCCTTCTCTCCGGCGTTAATAACGCTGACGTTGACGTTAATGGCGTTTCGCACACCGTTGCACAGAGAGAGAATGACGGAAGTAAAGCGAACGTGCACTTTCGCAGCTTCGAGATTCGCTTACCGGCGTCGCCGTTTACGTTCAACTTCGCGAGCGTCCATAGCGCCATTACGAAGGAGAGCGCAACGCTTGCCTGCGTTGCCATTAGCGTTCAGCTTCACATGTAGTTGCGAAGGAGAGAGCAGCGGGGCGATCAACTGTGGTGGAGAGAGAAAAGGGGAGAGGAGAAACGAAGCGGGGGCAACGCTCTCGCTACTTCCTCCATCCCATCTCCTCGCGCTCACGTTAGAAGGGGAGGGGGGAGAGTTGGCGCATGCGCAGTATGGGCGCGGACGCCGCAGAACGGAGTGCCCCAAGTATAAGATGCTTTTGCGTCTAAAACGAGACTTTCTGCGTAATACTCGGTCGTCGAACCTACCTGAAAGAAAGCGAAGCGATTTCGCAGTCGTTAGCTACGAAAGACGGGAATCGGGCCCCACCAACGCCACCAATATCAGTTCGAAGCGGGCGTCCTAAACCACCGCCATGTTTTACGTACGCTACATAGATCACGCAAACACAATAACACTAGATATTTTAGCGTACTGCGCATGCGCATTTCGATCCGGCTATTCCAGTAAGCCGGCTACTCTGCCTCGATGTTTCGTGGTCGGATAGCAATTTTTCGCGGCCACGTTAAATTCAGGCGAAGCAGGCGTGTTGGGGAGCTATTTTTCGATGCTGATGCCGATGCTTTCGATGCATTGGGTAAGGTTGCCGCCTAGCGGTTTGCTAATGCTGGAGTTCCCATGTAGGGAGCCTTCATGTGCGCGCGTCTCCGTGTTTTAGGGTGGTGTCAACCTTCGACCCATCACTTGCCGCCGCCACCTGCTAAAATACAATGTTGCCAGTCCCGGTTTCTGTGGCAACATGCGCCATGTTGATTCTTGCGGCCAGGCGTTCCTGCCCCGTCGCACTGCACCAGCTGCATGTTGGCGCGGGTGTGCAAGCTGCGGTATGAGCTGTGTTTGATTACCCCATAGACGTAGCTTTCGCTACGACACCATCCTCGTGCTAACCACACATAAAAGAACTTTGAAGTCTATATGCCAGGGTGCTGCGTGCCACAATGCAAAACCATCTGGAGACCTTCCCGCTTCCCGACCTGCTCTAGCCAATGGAAACGCTGGGCTACACAAGTGAAGTGAGACTGCTTGGAGGCGACTACTTCTCGCCGTGTTTTTGAGGTGAGTACCCGTTGTATTGCGAGGGGGTTGAGTATGTCACCGCACATTTCGTGAAATGGCAAACTTAGCCATGCAACGAAAAACACTTTGTGCAAAGTAAGCACGACAACGTGCACAGTACAATAATGAATTAGGCTTCGTTCGGCTACGCTGTGCGAGCGGAAGATGGTTGAGTATGCTTGTTTATCCTTGTAGTCGAAGCGCACTTCCTCAATCGAATGATATGACTAGTCGGAATGTGTGGTCCTTCATGCATTCACTATCTGCACTTTGTCGGTTTCCGAAGCCGTCACTGCATTCATCGTGGAAAACGCCTGGCTCGTAAACTACCTACAGACACTCCAGTTCACTTCTTCCTTTTCTGGCAGATGTTCGCATTGCTGCAATTTTACCTCGGTTGCTGAGGAAGGGCAGTTAGAGAGGTAGATAGACGAGCCGATGAACGCGTTCCCTGTAGGCGCTTGTCTTGCACAGTTGCAACGCAAGTAACTTTTTGTGGTGCTTTCCATGGGGTATTCGTTCTTCGCTTCAGTGACATGCGCAATCACAGAAACTCGCTCAATAATTACAAACAGGACTTCTCTTTCATAACATAGAATGCGACAGATTTACTGTTCGTGTCCGTCCATCCATTTGTGCATCTGTCGGTCCTGAACAGAGCAGTATATATATGTGCACGAACCAAGTCGGTTGTCAGCCCATAACTTAATAATGCCCTATGTGGTGCATTGTTATATGTGTCGTCCTTTCGTTTCATAACCAAACACACAGATGATTTGATATTGTAAACTTCACTTTATTTAGTGCTTGTAGAGAAAATGTGTATGGACTTCGTATATGTGGTCGGAGCCATGTATGATGTTTTTGTCTTATTGCTTCACTCTAGGCCCACTGCGAGGACACAAGCTTCCAGCAAAGGAGGCAGGATGGTTTGAAGACACAAGGCCAGATGCCGTTTGGATGCTGTTTGCAATAAAATCTGACCTGGAAAAACTTGATTTGTCCCTCGTTTCTCCTCTTTGCTTTCCTTGTAGCCTAACATACAGGCTTGTGGGCATAAGGTGAGGGCCGTGTAATGTGATTGAATGCCCTACTTTTTCGGGCAATGCTTACAGCTTGTAAGGTTTTTAAGCAGTCATTGTACAGATTCGTTCGCAGAAACTAAGCTTGCTGTAGGAAATTATATAACGGAGAAATGCAATGTTTGGGGTGTGAGAAACAGGCTAGCTGAGCTATTCGGTTTACAGAGAACATCGCGAGCTACCCGGGTGTTTGTTCTGCCTTCCCTGTCGTTACGAGTTCCATCATATAAACGCCATGGTTTAGAGCCTTGCACTAAGAGGCCTTTGAGGTATTTGCAGTGCTAAGGTGAATATGCTTCATGAATGGCACGCAGACATTGAAGTCCATTCCTAGTGACATCGAGGTTCTCCCCCTCGCAAATATAGGCTCCCTAAATAACCTCACTCCACCAATGTGGTGGGTCTACGAAGTGGGAGAAACGAACTGTTTTAACAGTATTTTATACAAACTCAAGTCACGAACATGTCTTTCCTGTTCTACCAAACCACGGCTAACTTCAGAAAATAACTCTTCAACCTTCAGCACTTGCTATAAAAAAACCCCTCTTCTCGTTTAAACCCACGCTACCGTCAATGTAAATGAGCGACCACTAAGAACCAACATGGCGGCCCGTCAAGTATGGGGGCCGTTTTAGCCAGTTGTAAGCAACCATGATCGGAGTTCTCACCACCCTAAAACACGGAGACGCGCGCACATGAAGGCTCCCTATTCCCATGTTGCGGGCAGCGTCGCCCTGGCGCTCAAAGCGCGCACTTCTCAGCCGCTCCCACAGGCGAGAGTGGCGGCTCGTAGAGGTGGTGCGGGCGTGCATCGTCGAAACAAAACCAAAGGCCACTGGCGGTACTGCTGCATAGTCAAGTGCCACAATATGCAGAATTGAGGGAGGACGTATCCCTGTACGTTTTTTTTTCTTTTTAATCATATCGATAAGAAAGAAGGCGACATTGCATCGAAGCGGTCAGGCGATCAAAGTATGCAGCTCTCACTCTCCTGTCTAGCTTTGTTGGGCTGGTTTCTAAACTGAATCGCGCCTCTGCTAAATTTATTCGTTAGCGAATACGGCCACCATTGGAAACCAGGGCCGAACAGCTGAATTCAAATAGCGTTTTGCGGGAAATAAAACGAGCATAATAAAATTATTCTACTTGACCACCACAACCAAACTCTATCTGATGCCCCTGCGTGAAGTGAATGATACGATAGCTACGTAGTCGACATTGCTTGCTAACAATTAGGTAGAAGGCAAGCGTTTTTGTCCACAATATTTGTGCGGGGGCACGTTTGCCTAATACACTGAACTGCTATAACATATACGCTCGCGATCACTTCTCGATGCTGAGATGCCTCTGTTCAACTTAATTGTTGTGCTAAAGACAGGGCTGAGCTTTCTGAATTTGTGCTAAAGACAGAAACTTCAGCCGATGCAATAAGCTTGTTTTTCATTGGCAGCCTAGGCTAAGTAACATCGGAATTTATTCCTTGATAGAAAAGTATCAAGCATCTTCGATTTTTACTCTTAGTTTAGCTCGCCAATTACGTAGTTTTAGTTTTTGCACTCGCCTGTGTCTGCTTAAAATAAAGGTGCCAGTTCCACATCGACAATTGCATGGCTTTCATGAGCTATACAAGACATGATTTCGAGGCACCGTGGTGTAGTGTGGGTATCATGACTAATCGTGACCGCTTGGTGTTCTTCATTGTGCATATACATATTAGTTCATGGGTGTTTTTTGTATTTAGCTGCATCAAAATGCGGCCGCCATGGTCGGGAATATATTCCTCGCTGTCAAGAATATATATCTCAACGCATTTTCTATGCTGCCACGGTGGTTCCGTTGATCAACGTCCACGTGCATGCATACCGCGTATAGGGCGTACATACGACGCCAGCAAAAGAACAGATGCATCTACCGCGCCCTGTTTTTTTTTGCTTTACTACAGAAGGGGGCAGCGTGGTATCGTCGCCGCAAATACTTATCGATGGGCGCATGCCAGCCTGCACTTGCTGAGCAAAAAACCCAGCACGCAACCAGAAAATAAGGACGAGGCTGTCGCCATCACGTCACAGCACTGTCCCTTCGATTCCATATGCGTCGATGCAGTCCGCTTTGCATAACTTCTCTCCATTTCCCGGTGCTTTTAGGGGCGAAGCTCCTTAGGGCGTGGGCTGTGCGTCCCCTGTAGCCTGTATGTAGCCACCTCTAGTTTAGTTCTTGCAGTGTTCACTAGATGGCGGTACCGTCTCCTGTATGTAGCCACCTCTCGTTTAGTTCTTGTAGTGTTTACTAGATGGTGGTACTTGTAGCTGATGATGAAAAGATGCAAGATGTTATAAACTAGAAAGCGGTACTTGTAGTTGATGAAAGACGCGAGATCTTATAAAATAGGAATGATGTCACATATGGCGCGTGTCATTGGTTGAAGGCAATCGTTCGATTTAGTGCGGCGACGTACGCTAGGGGGAGCGTTGTAATAAAATCCGTTCGCTGTTGGCGTGCGCTCGGAGTCGCCGGATGGATAAGGCTGCACAGCGGAGAGAGCGCAAGGCGGCAGCAGTGCGCGCTCGCAGACAGAATGCCGATGTGCGAGCGCGCGAGGCAAGGGACATCGCAAGCCATTCATCGTCTAAGAACAAATAAAAGTTGATTTGTGTATATACACACACAGCGTTTCTCACGTCTTTACATGATGATCGACTGGGCGAATTACACGGAAGATTCACAGTTTACCGATGAATCCCTCCGGAGCTTCGCCCATTCATCATCATTCACCCCGTGAATATGCCGTAATTTTTTTTATGTGAGAGTAGTGTTCGAACAAACTTATTTTTCTAAACCACAGTGCAGTATGACTGGCGCAATGGCTTTTCGAGCGTTTCTTCCAAAATGAAGCACGGAAGCGACGCATGAGCGTGCTCCCACGCGGTACACGGCGGCTGATCGTCTGGACGCAAGCGACTGAGTTGTGTTGCAACTCTCTGCCAGGTGCTCTTTTTCGGTGTGCCACCCATCGAGCGCTGGTCTCCTATTGAAAACGCGCCGAATAGGACGGATGCGTAGGAACTACGCGTTGAATGAAGTAGTCCTGTACGTCACGGTCACTATGCGTTACTACATTAACTTTGCTTAGAGCACCGTAAGAGGACAAGGACAGAATGTAACAGGGCCATGGGGGGCCCACCTGCTCCACTACTGTATCGTAGGTACTGTGTGTGTACAATGGTAGATATAGAACGAGCATTTTTCAGACCGACAAAGTATGCGACTCTGGTGCAGTGGATGGGTGCCCGGCTTCTGTTGTCGCCGACTATGAGGTCGTGGGTTCGACTCCCGTTGACGGTGCTTTTGTCTTCTTACCGTGTGTACATTTTCGACGTCATTTCCGTGACGAAAATACGTCACTGAAGTTCTTGTGGACCCCGGCATAAAACACTTTCGTGTTAAAAGGCATGCGTTTTAAGAGGTATGGTAGGGTAAGTGGTACATGCTGCCAATTTAGAAATGGCTGCAAGTATTCATATAAAGTTTCACATACGCACGAAGGATCCCAGTGGGTATCACATGATACCTTTCTCTATGCCGGCGTGACCTAACCGTCCTTTGGCCCACTCCCCAATTTTAATGTTGGTTCACTTGTTCAACGTACTCTTCCTCTGCAACCACCGAAAGGAATGTAATGATATTCAGCCGTGTTATTGCAGATACACGTAGGTTATACCTGAACTAAAAAAAAGAATATTCTTCTAGTAGTTACTGTAAAAAATAAGTGCATTCACAAAGCCACAAAGGGTGTATATTGGTGTGTGATTTTTTTAGAGCTTTACTTTTTACGAAATGATTGTGTTGTGCTGTTTGTTATAGTTTCGTTTTCGGTTCCACTTGCCGTGTGGCACCTCGCACGGCAGCGATGTATGTGACATGCCCCGCTAGGGTGCGTATGAGGCGTATGTGTAATAAAGCCCCTTGATCAAGGGGGCTTTAATGTGTGTATAGTTTTAAATAAATCAGTTATTGACGAGCCCTTGTTTTAGAGGGATGTCCTTTCTCTCAGCTCTCCGCGCTTAAGTCGTGCGTGGCTGCCACCGGCAGCGTCGGCGTGTTGCGGCCAGCTGCTCTTCGTCGGCGTCGCGGCCAGTTCAACTCCAATACAACCATAACGAGCAATTTATTTAGTTCAAATTGTTTACAACTTGTTGTAGCTTGTGCATGCAAAGTTTTATTAGATTATAAAAACTCGATACTTTTCGAAAAAGTGCACATAGAAGGTAAAAAATTAAAAAAAATGCAATTTGAGAAAAAGTAAGTTTGATGTGCGCTTACTCCTTACGCTAGAGGGCAAGCGATGCACTTTGGCGCGGCTTTAGACCACTTGGAGCGGCCCCTCGACATCGGGCTTTCACAGGTTTGCTCTTCAAACTGCTGTTGATTTTTACTGTCAATTGCACAATCGAATAATGGGGGGGTTTATCCTACCATACCCTCTTAAACGTACAGGTGATGCCGTACATGTACGGTGAAATATGGTGCCACTATACTTGGGGTGTGCGCGTTTTTTGTTGCAAGCGTTTCTTATAGCTCCAAGAAGCATGATACACGCACCAGTATATATTTATTCTTTCCAAGTATTTTATTATCTACTTTTATGTAGGCAATTTTAGGTTTCGGTATCTGGGCTCAAAGTTAGGCGGAAACGTAGCAGTGTGGATAGCTGGGTCACGTCACTAAACAAAGCTGTGATGCGCGTTTCATCTGCTCTAGCACACACGTGCCATACAAGCACCTGTGAAACGCGCCTATAGTTACTATGGCTAGGTCACTCTAGCCATGGCTAGCGGAAGCACCCGGGATGCTTTGCCGGTACGTACGTAGCGCAGGTCTGGAGGTCACTCGCTTCACTACAGATATTGTGTGACGTCACTAAAACTTTCGCTGCTGCATAAGTGTTTGACGCGCTAGTGATGGGCCTTGATCGGGATTGATTGATATTTGGGGTTTAACGTCCCAAAACCACCATATGATTTTGAGAGACGCCGTAGTGGAGGACTCCGGAAATTTCGACCTCCTGGATTTCTTAACGTGCACCCAAATCTGAGCACACGGGCCTACAGCATTTTCGCCTGCATCGAAAATGCAGCCGCTGCAGCCGAGATTGGATCCCCAGACCTGCGGGTTAGCAGTCGAGTACCTTAACCACCGCGGCGGGACGGCCCCGATCGGGAGAATGAGCATATAGGCACACTGTCGAAGTGAATTAAGGTATATTATAAACATTTGCTGTGTCCATTCGTGTGCAGTGCAGTGCCCTTACATTCAGAGAAAACCCACAAGAGGCTTGTTACAATCTCGAACTTTGATGGCTCTACACCTACAAGAAAAAAAGTAAGCGCCACACATCGCACTACTTGTGTATTTCGGAACACTTGCTGATCTTCCCGCATGACCACAGCCTCCCCCAACCCCCCGTGCGCACGCACAAAACCAAATTAGAGGAGGCCTTCCTCACGCTCTTTGGTGGGCAGTGTGCATGCTGTTTGATGTCGGGCAATAATATAGATAGCATGCTAATGGAATTTAGCCGACTTAAATCAAGAACAGTGCTTGGATCACGCGCGCTCCTTCCCACGGGGTGCCGTGACGTGCCGGCGCCGCAATCCACCTAATGTGCGAGCAATATGCAGTAGTCACACTCGCACACATGAACCTGTGGGAGAGAGCGTTCTAAGTCCGCACGCACACACAGATTCCTATAGCTTCCCTCCCTGCTTGTGATGCTTCCAGCGCGCTCGTCAAGCCAGGCGAGGAAACAAGGCGCTTAAATTGAGCTACAAAGTACCTTAACTACTCCTTGACAAATTCGCAACCAAGGCCGCAACATGCAACTTGTCATATAGCTCGGGCCGGGCCTGGGTCTCGATTCGCGCCCCTGGGCCGGGTTTGGGCGTGTAAACTTAGACGAGTTCTAAGCCCGGGCCGGGCCCTACCCGGGACTCACGGTGCTCTATTTAATAGAGCCCTCACGGTGCTCTATATTTAATAAAGCCGCGTCCTTTTGTTGGGTGCTTGGATAAAATTTATCTTGAAGGATATTTCTACCTCCCTGCCGTTATTTTTCTCCTATTTTCCTTCCTTTAATGATATTTCGGATCGTTCGTGGTTATCGGGAATCTTGACTGATAATCGGAGATAAACCCCGCCTCCAAAAAGTGTCACTATCGAGCTACCCGAGATGTTTTAGCGACTGAAACATCGCTGCACGTTTGCCGTCCGTCGCGTGTACCGTCGACGACATGATTACTGCTGCGTTGTTGCGTGCGTGTACTATCTCAAGCGTTTCCACAAACAATAAGCAATGAATATTGGCTATCGTGCGTTATCGCCTGTAAATATTCCACCATCCCCTTCCCATTACCCCAGCGTAGGGTAGCAAACCAAGCACGTTCCTGGTTAACCTCCCTGCCTTCTCTCTTGTTGTTCTTGTCTACGCACCCGCCTGATAAAGGGTGCTTCCCGCGTCGCACCGGTGCGTTACAAATTTCTTCTTGAAGGTTTCGAAAATGAGCTAGCTACTTGATGAAACTAATCTCTCAGTTTTTGTTCATAGGTGGATGAAATTTCTTAGTCTTTTTAAATAAATGAGATACTTCGAACCAATTTTCTTTCAGTGCTTTCTCATATATCATTGCAGCTAAACTCCTGGACAAAACTACTTCGTTAAATGCAGAAAAAGTGCACACATTTGAACGGTAGCAAACAAAAAGAAACAAGAAAATTGGGGTACATCGATATCTTTCTTATAGAACTTGTACTGGATTAGAATTTCCAAATAATATATCACGATATGAAATTATAAAATGCCAATCGTGGTCGTGCCAACAAAAGACTTTCAATTGGCATAAAACAAGCAAAAAGATACATGCACAGCTCTAATAATCATAATAATAATAATAGTTGGAGATTTGCGTGCTGAAACCACACACACACACACACACACACACACAGATATATATATATATATATATATATATATATATATATATATATATATATATATATATATATATATATACATATATATACAGAGAAGGAGAGAGAAATAATTCATGGTCCTGATCCTTGATGAATATGCCCCGATGTCTTGGTTACACATGGACGTTGGTTGTCGCATCAAATGACAGCATTATCAGTGTGCTGGAGCCTCTTATTTGGGTCCCGTTGCACGCGCCTCTATTGTTCTTATGTTCTTTTTAGCCGAGTGCGTGGATGTGTGGGTAGGCGTGCAGGGAAATCATTACGTCCGCGAATGACATCCTGCGCGATGAGTGCACGGTGGGAGTACCCGCCGGCTCTCTCGACGAGCAACGGAGAAATAGCCTCGGTGGCAGCCTTCCGAGAATCGCAGAGCTCGCGATAAATGGGTTGCCGGGACCCGGATACACCTTCAGCGAACATATCTATATATTCGCACTCACTTGTTTGCACGTGCCATGTGATACCAATGCAGCAAGACTGGTGAAGTCCTCGTAATCGATTCCTGTAAGAATGAAATTATTTCTTTTCTGCGCCTTTTGTTCCTTCTGTACGTTGAAATTCTATGCACTGAACAGGAAAATTGCGTGCAGCGCTGTCGGGAGAGCGAGAAAGTTTAACGGCGTCTTTTTTTCATCTCTCAGCACTATTTACTGAGCACTACTAACGTTATGCTTATTTTGAGCCTGTAGGCGTCCACTCTTGAAATGACGTGAAAACGCCAGATACGCTCCACCCTTGAACATGCCAACGGCTGCCTTGCCTTCTAAAACGTAATCCGAATGACGCTTCCTCAAACACGAGAAAACTAACCTTGCGACACTACATTATTTTTTCCATAAGCTATGTACACGTTGGTTCAGTGTGATAACAAGAACTTATTATTCATGACGTCTAAGCACCACAGAATCATGTTGTCATGTTTGTTTCTTAATTTTTCGCGGAGCACCAGTGCTTTGCCGGACATTTATAAAGTTTAGCCCCCCATTCCCACCCTTTTACAGCGTCACAATGCTAGTGCAACAAGCTATTGACTTGACATTTATGAAACATTGCTTTATCGGCTCACATGAGGGCGGGATACAGCAATCAGGTAGATGGGCGGGCGGGTCTTCAAAGAGTGCTCGTTTTTCGAAGGCTGCGGTGTCTTTGGTTTGCTGGACGAAGAAAGTTCGCCCCATCCGGGACGTAGCCGAAAATGTCTTTAGGGAGAAAAGGGGGAGGTAACCATATATACAACCGCGTGATCGAGCAGAGTCGCCGCCTGGCTGTAACCGGCCATAACGCTGAAGGGTGGACTATGCCCTCCGAGATTGAGGGCGCGTGGCGTGTTTCTCTGCGGCCGTCCCAATCGCACAGAGAGCGCGTTTTCAGAGGGGGGCGTGGCCCGCTATTATCTCCGCACTGGGGCGCTCTTTCTTTTGCTCGAAAATGTTGTCACGCTGTCGGCGAAGCTTCTATGCCGCGAGAAAAAAATTGTTTTACGCTTTTGTATAACTTTGGGTTCATTTGGAAATGTAGGGTCAATGTGTACGAGAAGCTAAATGAACGCTGCGGCGTTTTATTTTCAAATGAGGTTTTTATTTTGCGGTAGATTGGCACTGCCCATATATAGCAGCTAAAATTGCGATGCCTCTGCAAATGATCCGCATGTGCTCGAAACTATACTTCGAAGTTGGCGGGCTGTATAATAGGAGAAGGGGAGGCATCGGCAAAAAAAAAAATGGAGCCCAATCCTTTTTATTCTCCAGTAGTCTACCTCGACAAGTACTTGGTTTTCTGAAAGACGCCATTTGGCCACATGTGCGACCCTTTGATTTCGATAAAGTAGAGATAACTGTAAATGAACGCGATACGTCCTTTTTGGTGATTTTGTTTAGTCTCCGGTAGTCAACGCAGAATCTTAAAGTGCCATCTTTTTTCTTCACGAGCACAACCGGCGCAGCCCATGGACTTTTTGATGGCTGTATTATGTGGTCGCTGAGCATGTCATCAACTTGAGTCCCGATGGCTTCGCGCTCGTGTGAGTTTCAACCCCGGAACTAGAACGAATTATCTACTTGTCATCCCCGCAGACCTTCGTGACAAAATTTTGGAAGCATGCCACGACGACCCGTCTTCCGGACATCTCAGAACAGCTCGCACGATTACAAAAATCAAGGCGAAATACTTCTGTCCCCACTTTACATCCGATGTCACCCACTACGTCCGGAGCTGCCGTGACTGCCAGCGACGAAAAACACCACCGACGAGACCAGCCGGACTTCTGCAGCCGATCGCCGTCCCAACGAGGCCCTTCCAACAGATCGGAATGGACCTTCTGGGCCCGTTCCCTACATCCCGATCTGCGAACAAATGGATTGTCGTAGCGACAGACTACATAACGCGCTACGCAGAGACCACCGCTCTTCCTAGGGAAACTGCACAAGAAGTTGCAAAGTTCTTTATTAACCAAATTGTGCTGCGACATGGAGCCCCTGAGGTCCTAATCACGGACCGCGGAACGACCTTCACTGCGGAGCTCATGCAAGGAATCTTAAGCTACAGCAACACAGATCACCGAAGAACGACGGCGTACCACCCCCAAACGAATGGACTAACGGAACGGCTCAATAAGACAATCGCGGATATGCTGTCTATGTACGTCGACGTTGAACATAAGACGTGGGACGAAGTCCCCCCGTACGTCACGTTTGCGTACAACACGGCTATTCAAGAAACCACGCAGATGACACCGTTCGAGCTCGTCTACGGAAGACGGCCGACTACGATGCTCAACGCCATGCTTCCGCACGTAGAAGACGACGACCTCAACGCCGACGTTCAAGGATACCTCCAACGTGCGGAGGAGGCCCGCCAGCTCGCTCGAGCTCGTATAACGGACCAGCAACTGGTGGATGCCGGACGCTACAATCTCCGACGCCGAGACGCCGAGTACCATCCTGGAGATCGTGTGTGGGTTTGGACTCCCATTCGACGACGTGGACTCAGTGAGAAACTTCTACGACGCTATTTCGGACCCTACCAGATTCTACGACGTGTTGGCGAACTAACGTACGAAGTGATCCCCGATGGTGACTCCCGTACATCACGACGACGCACGCGGCCCGAAGTCGTCCATGTGGTTCGCTTAAAATTTTTCTACGGACGATGACGAACTTTTATTTTAATTTGTGTGGACTGTCCCTTATGTTAGCATCGGGTCGATGCACTCTTAGAGGAGGGTAATGCTGCGAACCATGCATTGGGTTTGTTTATTTGTGTTTTGTTTTTTCGGCCTGGCTGCGCCGGCCTGTGCTATCGCCGTTTTCATAGCGTTTCGAACAAACGCTACCACAGCGTTTCGAACAAACGCTATCGAACAATGCTTCAGGCGTTGTTCGATAGAAACAACACTTCAAGCGTTGTTTGCCGGAAGCGCTGTTCGAACGAACAGCGTTTCTAACAAACGCTATCACGGTGTTCCCGATACAATTCGACTATTCGAGAAACCCTCGCGCCAAGGGATATAAAT
Source organism: Rhipicephalus microplus (assembly GCF_043290135.1). Lineage (NCBI taxonomy): Eukaryota > Metazoa > Arthropoda > Arachnida > Ixodida > Ixodidae > Rhipicephalus > Rhipicephalus microplus. The sequence goes on along the minus strand of NC_134710.1, from coordinate 34,428,161 downwards.
TCCCGCACAGCCGATGCCGCGTCATTCGATCGCCGACGCTCACTAGCGTGCCCGTCGTTTTGCTGGCTGCTGCTGCGCCGCCTGTGTATTTTTTCAGTTGTTAGAGGAGCACAGGTTCGCTTCAATAAACTTGTTTTCCTCATAGACAACTGCGCCGTCCTTTGCTGCGTGACAATACTAATATTGCCATTGTGCTGTGAAATCATAATCAAAATACAGATGACGAAAAAAGGAGATGATAATAACTCTAGCACTTTCACTGTGAGAGACGTGGAGAGTAAATCCAAGTCGGCTACTTGTAGCCTTTAGCCTGTTTCACATACCAGTGACCGAGCGGCGGTGGTCGCGGCGATGAGCGGCAAGAGAACGCGCGGACGTGCGTTCGTTTCACATGCGCCGCTCCTACCGCTGCTGTTGCGCGACGCCCGCCGCTCTCTCGGGCAGTGTTATCCAAGGAAGGCACCGATTAACCGCTGTTTTCAGTTCTATCTAAAAGCCACGCTCTCCTCCAAGTGTCCTTCCTTTGGCACTCCTGTGCTTCGCAGTTTATCATCAATAGCCGGTCAATTTAACGCGTCTGTACACTGATTGCACTAGGTGTAACATCAATCTTACAACAAATAAGCAATGTTTGCAAATGTTTTTTTTTGTCCTGGCTTTTTTAACGCATGGTTCTTGTTGCGCGCTCATATAACCAACCATGGGGAAGCAAAAAAAAGAGTTTGCTTGTATGGTTTTATTAGACAGCTGTTCCAGCTAGGTGAATGCTTAAGAACTGCGAGCGTATTTGGCGCTGCACTTACCATGTTTCTCCGATTTATCACTCTCGCTTTCAGCGATTTAACTTTGGGACGCCGAACAAGGTTTCTCTCAGCCCAGTATACACACCTCGCAAAATTCATACGTAAACTTTTGTACCTGTTCGCTCGAGTCAAAATAAAAGTTTATATAAAAACACTCAGTGGTAAGCTTCAGCCGAATTTGTGGTGACCCCAGGCATATGCGAACACACCCTTCATCGGGATTTTCCGAATGGTGATCTACATCTCTTCTGGTGCTCGAATTTGTATGCTTCCACCCTAAATAATAGGCCTCTCAGGTTTTTCAATGATTCAGTAAAGCACCCCAGGAAGACTTTCACCAACGGCAGGTACCATGGTATACGTGATACGGGCGTTGTCCCGGTTCTTTGGCTGCTGTATATACACTTGTGCTCGGCTCAGGTCAGAGACTACGCAACAAGTCTTGCTTTAGCGGGAATTCGGCTCAATAAATGCTGCGGTTGTGAGCAGGAAAGCCGAAGTATCACATCATTTCTCACAACAAACCTTTGCCGTCGGCACAAGGTGGCATTCAATCAGCAGCATTAGGCCGTTTAATTTAAGTGCATGCCCCTTGGCATATGATGCTGCACTGTTGCCTGAAATCAACAGTTGTTCTTCGTTATTTACGCAGTGTATGTTGTGCTCGCGACCGAATATCTATTTTCGCCCAGCCAGCCATGCATTCCGGGACTGAGTGTCGCGGAGAACAGCTGGCCAGTGTGGCAGGCCCTGTCGACAGCCTGCAAAGTTGAGCGCTGTGTGGTGCAATTGTTCCTTGCGCGAAAAACGTAAGAGACGACGCGAACTAGTGAGCCTGAGTTTTAGTGAGAAATAGAGGTGTTGTTTAAGGGGAGAACAAAAATAAAGGCCTCTAGTGAATGCCTTATTTACCCGAGCTATGAGAGCAAGCTTCGCGCCCCCTGCTTGTTGAGTCACATCACGAAATTCCTTTTCAGGGACCTGCGTGGAATGCTACTTCTCAACTCGACTGCCGTAGTACCCGTCCTTGCTCTCTCGTTCGTGTGAACCCTTTCACCTATGCACCGTGTCATCAAATTCCATTGTTAAACCAGCAACGTTTGCTGCGACATAGAACTACGGCTCCTCTACGTGAGAATAACTTTCGAATAAATTGCAAAAAAGAAAGTAGTAATAATAATATTGCAATAGAAAAGGCACCACACACGATTGTCACTCCGGTGGAAGCTTGGTCGAGAGCAACGAAAGGAAAGCAGCGCCACTTCTACTTCATCGGTCAACATGGCCAGTTCAAGCGACGGCTTTTACTTTACGAAAATATGCGACTTCTCAATCAGCTCGGCAATTTCTTCCCAAAGAATGCATTTCTTTTGCTTCTTGCGGAAATTCTCCATTTTGACGTCCTAAAGAAGAGGTCGTTTCACAACTTCTGCAATCAGCAACTGGTTGAAAGCAGCGCGAGACATTTGTGAGCCGGTGAGAGGACGGATGTGATCTGCTACTCAGTCGAAGCGAGTTGTTCTGGGGAGCGAAGCATAGAGTTTCTTAATATACACTAGAGGAAACTCTGCCGCTAGTGTCTATGTGAGCTGCAACGCACGGTGCTTCAGCGAGAGTAGGAGTGATGGGTAGTACACACATTTGACTAATAATCGTACTTCTGGCCTGCTTTTGGCTCCGCGTGTGTTCATGTGGCTTGGAGCTGTTTTCTTACGAAACAAATATTAGCGAATGTTCAGCGGTTGCGCGTCACCATCTATTATTTCAGACTTAGCTTTCCAAATCGGGCTACGAAGTTCGAAAGGGTTGAATTTTTTTTTAAAACAAAACCGAAACACAGCGATTAACGAAGCCGCAAGTACGATTCGCCTCCCGCAACTACAAAAACTAGGCAAATGTAAGTACTACCCAACATTCCCATGGTCGCTGAACGATCACAGCGCCAGAGTCCTCTCTAGTTAGTTTTAGGAAACTCTATGGAGCGAAGTCTCCGCAGAGCGCGTGTTCACTCCTCGACTCGTCCCCTGGCATCACGTGTCAAACGACGTCACTGGTCGCTCTGCCGCTTCTGCTGCGAGCGAATTTTTCCAACTCTGACGAATTTCACTAGAGCGACCAGTAGTCACTGTAGAAACCTGTTTTGGCCTCGCGCGGTAGTTGCCACTCCGCTCTTGGAGCAAAATCGCTCGCATGGTAACTTGCTTTTCACAATATTTCAGCAAAATTACTTATCACATTAATAGGTTGCACGATTAGCGCACCTAAATACCTAGAGCGTAAGTGGCATTCGGTTGACCACCTGATCAATACCGGTACGCGATAAAATAGTAAAACGATCTCTTAACGAGAGAAAGGCAATATGATTCAACGACATTAACGAGCCCAGTATTCATCCACATACGCTTCTCTAGTAAGGGGTAATGCTAAAATGCCTCTGTCACAGACGAAATAATACCTTCTTGCAATGATCTATATAAAAAAAATCAGCAGTTGCCATGCTTTTATTCACCAATTGGAGCAATATAAAAGCAGTAACAGAAAAAAAAATACTTGCCTTTAGTGTGGTCAGAAGATTTGTTGGTGATTTTGCTCACACGCGAGAAAATAAAAATCAGGCGCATGCTGAAATTCTGAGCGCTCTGCTTTCTGCCGTGGTCTCCACCGCTCGAGGATGAATGGTTGGATGGATGATATGGCTGTACACTTTAGATCGCGCGGTGGCTAGAGCAATCAAGCCGTAATACTTAATGAACCAAAAACTAGATTTATTTTTTTCCCTTAAATAGTTAAGTTGAGGAATCGTACTTTGTAGTAAAGGGTTTAATTTTCACTCGTGCCTTGACTTTAGCCATCAATCAGATAACCTCCTTGTAGTTAATTCTACGCGCTTAAAGTCTATTTTGCCCACCGCGTCCCTATACCCCAGTGCTTTGAAAAACTCTGCGCCATCATCCTGAAAATTAAGGTGAAGCCTTTTACAGAACATTATCAAGTGTCCGGCAGTTTCTTCTTCCTGTCCACAAGCACTGCATACCATGTCTACCCCTTCGTATTTGGCCCGATAAGTCTTGGTTTGCATTACTCCTGTCCTGGCTTCAAACAGTAGAGACTACCCCAAATATTATCATAGATCCTTTCCTTGGCAATTTACTGCTTAAAAGCTCCATAAATCTGTAGTGCGGACTTCTTAATTATGCAAATTCTTGTCAGTCTCCGTTTCTTTCACCTTCTTCTTAACCGATAGTTCTTTTTGGTTTGGCCCCCTGCTATTTTGTAAGTATTTACCCATCAATTTTCTGGTTCGCTTCCTCCATTTTGTATCGACATTCTTCGTGTACAAGTAGCTGAAAACCTTCCTAGCCCAACGCTCCTCCCCCCTTTCTCTCAATCGCTTCTCAAATTTTATCTTGCTGCTAGCTTCCCTGCCATCAAATGATGTCCATCCTCTATCACCTTGTACTCTCTGATTTGGTGTATTCCCGTGAGCTCCTAAGGCAAGCCTACCTTTTTCATGTTGCTTAATTTCTAATCATGCTTGAACTTCTGATCTCATGCACAAGACCGCATTGCCGAACGTCAGCCCAGGAACCATGACCCATTTCCAGATTCCTCTCACAACATCATACCTATTGTATTTCCACAGTGCCCTGTTTTATATTACCGCTGCATTCCTGTTACCTTCAGTCGTCACGTATATTTCGTGTTCCCTTAGGTACTCGACCACATTGCATATCCGTACGCCCAGATATTTGTATTTGTATGTTATCTCTAGCGTGACCTCCTGTATTCTAAGCCCACTACCTTCATTGTCATTAAAAAACATGACTGCTGACATTTCCCTACTGAATCTAAAATCTAACCTATCTCCTTCATTACCGCAGATGTCCACCAATCTCTGCAAATCTTGCTTGTTGTCGGCCATTAGCACTATATCATCTGCGTACATCAATGCTGGTAGTGCTTGTTCAATGAGTTTTCCTTGTTTGACGAAAGAGAAGCTGAAGACCAGTTTACGTCCCTCTAATTTGGCCTCTAATCCTTGTATGTATATTATGAATAATAAGGGTGACAGGGGACACCCCTGCCTAAGCACCCGTTTCACCTCTGCAGGCGTGGATACCTGTTTTTCCAACTTTATAATTACCTTCTTACCTTTATAGATATTCTTTAAAAAATTAGTGACTACATCTTTGACGCCTAGTGTGTCCAGTATTCCCCACAATTCCTCTTGAACCACGCTATCGTACGCTCCCTTGATATCCAAGAATGCTAGTCACAGGGGCCTGTGTTCCTTTTCTGCTATTTCGATGCACTGCGTCAGTGAGAACAGATTGTCTTCCAACCTCCTGTGTTTCCAAAACCCATTCTGCAGTTCTTCCAGCACCCCCTCATCCTCTATCTATGCCTGCAGTCTTTCCTTTGTAATCTGCATCGCCAGCCTGTAGACTACAGATGTCACTGTTATAGGACGGTAGTTGTTTATGTCAGCTTTGTCCCCCTTTCCTTTAGAGATCATGCTCATCCCGCTAAGTCTCCATCCATCGGAAACTTCTCCATCGATTATTATTTTGCTCACTCCCTCTCTCAAAGCCCGCTTAGACTTCAGACCTAATGTCTTTATCAGCATAATTGGAATGCCATCTGGGCCTGTTGATGTACTACTAGGAACCCTCTTCTCCAACTTTTCCCACTCTCGTTGTGAAAATGGAGCCATTTCTCCACTTGATTCGTCCTTGTCTATTGTGGTGCATAAAGTACTACTTTGTTGAAATTTTTCTGTCACCCTTGTTCTTATATATTCAATAGCTTCGTCCCCTCCTAGCCTGGCACCTTGGTCTGTAGTTATAAAACTCTGCTCTAGGCTCGTCTCATTTCTTAGGGAGTTTAGATGGTTCCAAAATTTCACAGCTGCCTTTCTATCTTTTTTATGTACTTCTGCTAGCCACTCAGCTCAATTTCTTCTTATCTTTTCATTCATCAGAAGGGATGCATTCCTTCTACAGCTTAGAAAGATTTCCCATTTTCTTTCAACATCATCTGTCGATTCACTCCGCTGCTTAGCATGTCTGTGTTCCCTAGAGGCTTCCTGATGTTTTGCTATGGGTCTCCTAACTTCCTCATCCCACTAGCTTTTGGGTTTGTGTCTTTTTTTCCGGGGTGACTTGTCACGTGCCTTAGCAAGCTCTAGCTCCAACAGCCTAATTAGATTTGTGTATGTCCACACTGTTTTATTATACTCAGTGATTACTTTCTCAATTTGTTTAGTGGCTATTTCAATTTCCCTTTCTGAATAAAAATTTTCCTGTAGTTGCTCATTTTGTCTCCTTCCCACTTTCACTGCTCTTCCAAAACTTAGCTTGATACGTTTGTGATCACTACCCAGACTTCTTGAGCCACCTTCATCTATGTGCATTCCCCTGAGCTTATCATACATCCTATGTGATATCAGTGCGTAATCTATCGTCGACTGGAGCGTTCCTACCTCCCATGTTATTTGCCCTTCACACTTCTTAGTACTGTTGCAAATGATCAAATCAAGCCTTTCAAACATATCCATGATCATTTTGCCAGTCGGGTCGGTATACCCATCAGATTTTCTATGTGCGCATTCATATGTCCTAGTGTAATTATCTCGCACTCTCCTCCTAACTCCTGAATGTCCTTTGATATGCACTCTGCCATTGCCTGGTTTTCCTCTCTAGCCTTTGCTCCCGTACACAAGTACACGAAACCAAGGAGTGTCATTTGCCTTGCCACTTTCCCTTTTAGCCATAAATGATCCTTGCACTCCTGCTTGACCCTTTGCCAGTCTGTACTTTTATTAATAAATGCCCCAATACCACACCCCTTTCTGCTGCCTTCTGTTCCATTACAATATTCTCACGCGTTGTCCGGATTTTTAGGAGGTTGTTCCATGTCCATTAGTTGTGTTTCTACAAAACCGTATACCATCGGCCTCTCCTCTCTTAGCTGTTCTTCTATCTCTTCCCACTTCAGCCTGTTCCTACCACCCTGCATCTTATTATACCCTATATCTGAATTGGCTCGACGCTCGTGGCTACGTTTATTTCTGCTCCGGAATCCACCTATCTTAGATACTGGTGCCACTTTTTAATCGTATCTGTCCATACCACCTGTCAAAGACTTTCCCTGGTTGTTTTCCTCGTTACTAGCTATCCTGCACCCCGAAGGGCCAGCTTGTCCCCCAAAAAAGCTACTGCGCGTCCTGGAAGTCGCCAACCCACCTCATGACCTAGCCGCCCATTGAAGTGAATTCGGTCTCGTTGAAAACCACCCCACCTATGCACCTCTCTGCTTATTTCCACCACCTCAAAGCCTTTCTTTCGACTCATCCGCCATATCTATTGGTTTGCGTTGGCAACCACTCTTTGCAGGTTGCTATCACGCACCGGTACCTCCAGTGTTGTGCCTATTACTACCTGTACCTGAGGAGAAGTGGCGCGAATGTCATCGACGCCTTTGGCCAGTGTGGTTGCTAGTCCTGCTGTATCTTCATTTAGGACATCGTTTAAACCGCCTGAAATTATCACGAGGTTTCGCCTATTGGCCGTAGTTTTGAGTTTTGCGCTCGCTTGCTTTATGACTGCTTCCAGCTTGCGTCCTGGGAATGCCCCTACGGCAACCCACGAGGGACCCACACAAAGCGCGCCCCTTCGCGGTAGCCGGGTGCGTGAGGCGATGGTCGTTGGTTTTGCTGGGGAGCGCGGTGATTGGAAGGCCGGAGAAAACCCCACCGTGCGCCCGCCATCACGGAGACCATGGTGTGGATCGCTCCTTGCGTTGTCTGCTAGCCACGCCGTGTTTCTATGTGAGCGTACGTCGTGAACGTTCTCAAAGTGTGGTTTATCCGGTCATGTCAGCGCGACTGTAACTGTTTCTACGTATGCCCGAAACAACGTACGAAAGCATTTGGTCTTGCTCGGCTGCTAACGCGTTGTAATAAGATCGGCGAGTGCGACTTTCCACGGTGCTGTTTATTGTCATCGTACCCTTCATTCACCCGAACAATTTTTTTATTTATTTTTTATTTATTTATTGATACTGCGATCTTTTACAAGATCATAGCAGGGGTGGTACAAAACATAAACATCAGTGGAAACAGGCAAACAAACAATCAAAAACAAATGTAATACAAACTTATGTAACTGATAGCTGCAGTGATTCTTCGAGACAAGAGAATCAACAAAAAGCAAGGTACAAACATAGATAACAATATATTCCGTAGTGACTCTTCAAATGCAGACAATGTATTTAGGGTAACAACATCGTTATGTAGATTGTTCCAATCCACGATAGTCCTCGGAAAAAAAGAATATTTGAAACAATTTGTTCGTTGCATCAATGGAGAGATAGTAAGATTGTGACTCTGTCTTGTTCCGTAACCCAATGAAAAGTGAATGATATGTGATGTGTCAACTGCATAGTGACCTTTTATTAACTGGAAAAGAAATTTTAAGCGCAATATTCGATTTTGGTCCGGAATGTTTAGAAATTTGCTTTTCAAGAGAAGTTTTGTAATTGAAGTAGGACCGTACGAGTTATAAATGAACCTAACAACCTTTTTTTGCACCCTTTCAAGTTTTTGGATATCAGTCTGAGTGAACGGGTCCCGTATGACCACAGCATACTCCAGTATAGGACGGATAATGGCATTGTAAGCGAGGAGACGAATACTTGGTGTGGTTGATCTTAAAGAACGCCTTAGGAAAAAAAGTTTACGGAGAGATTTAGCTACTACAAAATCTATGTGCTTTGACCAGGATAGATTTTTTGTAATCCAGAGACCAAGTATTGAGTTACTTCTGACAGAATTGTATTGTTGGTGGAGTACTGGAACAAAAGAGGGTCTTTTTTAAGGGTAATTCTCATAAAAACTATTTTAGCGAAATTAACAGGCATTTGCCATTTATCACACCACGAAATTACTTTTAGAAAGTTCCGATTTAGTTTAATTTGATCGTCAACTGAGGTGATCTTTTCATATAAGACACAGTCGTCGGCGTACAACCTAATGTGAACAGAAATGTCAGTGACGATATCATTTATATATAACAGAAAAAAAAGAGGCCCAAGGACGGATCCTTGAGGAACGCCTGAGTTTACAGGAGCGTGTTTAGAAGATGTATTTTTTACCGTAACAAATTGACGCCTGTTATCCATCCATATGCTGTTATCCAGTCAAGGATCTTTTTGTTTTGTAGAATACAAGTTAATTTGTGAAGTAATTTAGCATGCGAAACTTTATCGAAGGCTTTTTGAAAATCCATAAATATGGCATCCGTCTGCTTCCCTTCGTTTATTGCTTGAGCAAAGTCATGCGTAATTTCCACTAATTGAGTATTCGTTGAAAAGCCCCGCCTGAACCCATGTTGAACATTTGTTAATACTTTATGAGAATTAAGGAAGGTAATTATATGTTTATGAATAATGTATTCTAGAATTTTACATGAGTGGTTTCAGAGTGGTTTCCACTTTCTGTTTCGAGCACATTGCAAAATCTCTTTGCATCCTCCCAATTACGAGGACTATTAAATGCTGTGTGAATGCAGTGTTTTATAACGTTTTGGTTGTCAAAAAAATAAATAAAACAGGCTCCAGGTTATGCACTTGGGTGCTGCTGGTAGGTGTACAACTACGTCAGTGTAGTTTGTCGATCATGTGAAAAGCCTTAGTGGTGTTTATGTGGCTGTGGTACCACTTAGAAATATTACTATCACATAAACTGTGAGACTTCAGCAATTACACGGTACTTAAAACAGAGTTACCGTATGCAGCAGAGTGCTTAGATATAAGAACGCTTTAAACAGCCCAGACGTTGAAAATTAATTCAGACGGTATGCCTTATATATAATGTCGAATAATGGCACAGAAAATGCCACCTTTTTTACATTGTGTTTTCAGCGTTTGTGTGGCATTGTTAATGACCGATGGAAGGCAGTGGTAATTTTTTTCTCTTTAAAAACATGCTTGTTCCATTAACCAGGCCTTTGTTGTTCAGTGGCAATGATTCCGCAGAGAACGCGGCTCACACATCGCACCAAGAAGAACACACCCTTCCGATTCCTTTGTCAAGGACTGACGCTGCAAAGCAACTTCGTCACCTGGCACGTAGTCTAAGTCTGCAGGAGTGGAACACCCCAAGCATAAGACATACGAGACTATACCAAATAAACCCTCGACTGGAACTTCGACGTCCATCCGGACTTCGTCGCCGTGAAGCTTCACTTCTTTGTCGCCTTTGGTTGGAGTTGCCTTCACAAAAGCATATAGAACCCTCATCGGATTGACCGACAATGTGTAATGCGACGTCTTCTGCACCAAAGAAGACATCGACCATCTGATATGCCATTGCCCTCGATTTGCCTCTGAAAGACAGAAGCTTTCGGACGCATTGCGTCAATTGGACGATCGGCCACTCTCTGTTCAGATGCTACTGGAACACCGTCATCGCCTTTCGTCGGCTCAAAAAGCAGTCAAAGCTGTCTTGTGCTTTTTGAGGACTACAGGCCTACGTGACCACCTTTAACTTTTGTGTAGTGCCACCGCTGCATACGCGCCAGCCGATTGACTGACAATCCTCCTTTTTTTTTTCTCTCTCTCTTTCTCTTCTCTTTCCTCTCTCTTTCTCATCTTTATGCCCCCTTCCTATTCCCCCAGCGTAGGGTAGCAAACAGGGCATGTGCCTGTTTAACCTCCCTGCCTTCCCTCTTGTTGTTTATTCCCCCCCCCCCCCTTAATGTAGCATCATCATACATGTAATCTACCGATGTAACCTTTCTGGTGAACTCTTATATGGGATTTTTACTGGTGCAAGAACATGTGTGTATACGTGTTGTAAACGCAGTGTAGCGCAAAGCACCGTCAGCGACTAAGCTTTCCCGACTAAATTTATCGGCTGTCTCAGACTTCAGAGTGAATGAGAGAGAAAAAAAATAATATGCATATAAGGTGCGAAGGGTGTTACTGAAAGAATCACACAGATATGCGGGCTGTCTACGATCTCTTTTTCTCTCTTTTTTGTAGTATCCAGATGAAAAAGATGTAAATAAGTAGTTCCGTCTGTAGGCGGAAATGCTGTAGGCCCGTGGGCTCAGATTTAGGTGCACGTTAAAAAAAACCAGGTGGTGGAAATTTCCGGAGCCCTTCACTGAGGCGTCTCTCATAATAAGATGGTGGTTTTGGGAAGTTACACTCCACATATAAATTAATCAAATAAGTAGTTCAGTCACGCTACGGCAGTGCGTAGCAGGCGGAACAGAAGGTAACCACGTACAAACAACACAGCGAACGCGTGATGTAGTGCGAAAAGGCGAAGCATCAACGTGAAACGCAGAATGCGCTTTACTCGCGGGTAATGGTAATGTTGCGTAGGCGTCGTACACCGATTCAGTAGAGCGAAGATATTACCAGTAAACTGTAGTGAACGTATTTTATCCGCCGACCATCGGTTCAGTCCGCACGCAACCGAGCGCCGCTGCGTGTATTTGTATACACGCCACCGACGGTCTATCCACACTTGCGCAGGGACGGTGTTGCTACCTATAGCCCGATCTCAGCGTGAGTATGTAATCGTGCGTTTGAATGCGTGCGTGTGCATGCACTTGTAAAATTAAAAAAAATTCCGGAGGGTGTCCCGCCATGAGCTGTGCGTCATTTTTCTTCTCTTCATGTCACTCCAAAACGAACGCTTCACCTGAAGTGACTCCTGCGCGAACCTGTCAGCATGGCACCTCAACATCCAGTTGCTTTCTCTCTTTTGTTTTTCCACACACACACACACACACACACACACACACACACACACACACACACACACACACACACACACACACACACACACTCACACACACACACGCACACACACACGCACACACACACACACACACACACACGCACACACACATGCGCGCACGCACGCACACACACATACGCGCACACACGAACACACTCACATGCACGCGCGCACACACACGCACGCACGCACACACATGCGCGCACGCACGCACACACATGCGCGCACACGCACACACATGCGCACACGCACGCACGCACACACATGCGCGCACGTACGCACGCACACACGCACGCACACACATGCGTGTGTGTGCACGCGCGCACACACACGCACGCACGCACACACATGCGCGCACGCACGCACGCATACACATACGCGCACGCACGCACACACATGCGTGCACGCACGTGCGCATACACATGCGTGCACGCACGCACGCATACACATGCGCGCACACGCACACACACATGCGCACACGCACGCACGCACACACATGCGCGCACGTACGCACGCACGCACGCACACACATGCGCACACTCACGCATACACACGCGCGCACGTGCGCAGACACACACACATGCGCGCATGCACGCAAACCGCATTATCTAAAACGAAAGAACGAAATAAGTTATGAATAATGCTGTCTGAGGACAGGCTTTCGTTTTGTTCAAGGTTCGTTACCTTTCGCAGCAAAACGGCTTGCAGAGGAAACACTAGGCTTCGATTGAAACGCAGCACTGTCTATTTTGTTTGTATTTTGAAAAATATTAGAACAGCCAGCGTAGCACACAGTGGTTATAGACCCGGGGCAAACTTGATTGATTGATATGTGGGGTTTAACGTCCCAAAACCACTATATGATTATGAGAGACGCCGTAGTGGAGGGCTCCGGAAATTTAGACCACCTGGGGTTCTTTAACGTGCACCCAAATCTGAGCACACGGGCCTACAACATTTCCGCCTCCATCGGAAATGCAGCCGCCACAGCCGGGATTCGAACCCGCGCCCTGCGGGTCAGCAGCCGAGTACCTTAGCCACTAGACCACCGCGGCGGGGCCCCGGGGCAAACTTCAGTCACGTACGTTAAATAGGCGGTTTCCTGTGCGCCGCCATTGAATTCATTTAAAACGGACAAAAGAGAACATAACCGAGGAGGTTGGCTGGATCAGAAGGATTTTTTTTCTTTTTCGTTGGGTCGCGTGCGGTTCACTGTGGCACGATCGCTGAACTTGCGGCACGAGCAATTCTCGCGGCATGGAATACGCCTGCCTGCATTTGCTGTGCTCGCCCGGTTCAGACCGCACCGTATGTTGTACGTGACACCGCACAAGGAAAGGAAGCCCGGGGGTTGGTGGCATTTGCAAACGGAGGTCTTTTAAGCAATTTGATTGGCTGTCATTAAAGAAAAAATGGTAAAACATCCCTAGCAAGTAATAGTTTGACACACGCACCCGTCCACGCACCTACGCACATACAGACACGCACACACACACACACGAGAACACACACACTCACAGTTTTACCCAAAGCTGACTTGCTAAAGTTAAAAAAAGTCACTTTCGCCGCTGAGGCGAAGCAATGAATGTAATGGGAACAAATTTTAATGTTGTACGAAGTAGACCTTGCAGTTTACTCCTTTAGTATCCTACTAAGGCATAGTAATCAAGTTAAGAGACCTTTCTACTGTCTATAGCTCTAATGTAAAGAGCGGTGGGAACCTAGCACCTACCAATGCGTGAGCCATCTGCTGACCCCTCTCAAAATAGGGTGATCGCAATTGTCCGACCCAAGTGTGCAGCTCAGGCATTCTCCCTTCCCCGGACCTTTGCTTTGCTCTAACCACGTTCGTCGATGGCCCTCTCACGCTCGCCCACCTTGCTCATACATAATACGACGCATGGCGATGTTATCGCTCTCGAACTCTATGTAAACCTCATGACGACGGCGATGGCAACAATGTGGCTGGTGTGTTCATGTAGTTGCTACCGCAGTAAACCATTGTGATAGCAGAACGCATCTGCCCTGATTATTTTCTGAATACTGCGGGAAGACACAAATGCGATTAGTAAACTTCTCTGCCAATTGCTTGGCATTGCATGTCACCACGCTGTTATAACGGGAACGCTCATAGCTTCCATTCATCTATACCCGCCACCGTGGTACGTGGCTCGACTGCTGATACGCAGGTCGCGGGATCGAGTCGCAGCCGCATTTTCAAGGGAGGCGAAAAGGCATGATGCTCATGTACTTAGATTTAGTTGTACATTAGAAAACCCCAGGTTGTCGAGATTTCCCCGGAGCCCTCCACTGCGACGTCCCTCATAATCATAACGTGGTTCTGGGACTGTAACATTTTAACATGCCGTGAACATTGTGGTGACATTGGTGGCATGCCTGTGGCTCGACGAAAGAAAGATAGTCATGTTGGCCTAATGCCTTGCACACACACACACACACACACACACACACACACACACACACACACACACACACACACACACACACACACACACATATATATATATATATATATATATATATATATATATATACACCGAGCCAGAGGACGCGATCGAATGGACTGTTTAAAAGGTAGCATAAAAAGCAACGGGCTTCAGTCAGCCAATTTAGTACTAACACACTCAGCGTCCATTCCCAAAGTTCAAGGTATACTGCGTAACCATTGCAACATCCTCACCCAAAGCGACAGACTAAAAGCGGTCTTTCCTGAGCCCCCTCAAGTAGTGTATAGGCGCTCAAAAAACATAGGTGACATCCTGACGTCATCTAAAATTGCTACTACTAACCGTACAGCAAAGATCAATGGAAAACAATTAATTCATTTCTAAACAGATCAGTAAGTGAGCCAGCTATAACTGAATTACGGTCATCAGAGGGTGTTCTTAGAAATGCAGACGACATTGCGAACGCCTTCAACAAGTACTTCTGTGCTAACACTTCCCTCTTGCCTCATGATTACCAGCCAACAATTAGGAAATGTCTCCAGTCTTTTTACCTCTTTCCAACAGGCCCAGATGAGTTGGTGGAAATAATAAATCACATGAAAATAACAAGTGCTGGTCTCGATAACATTCAGCCTATTCACCTGAAATGCATCTCTCACGTGATCTCGACCCTCTTAGCCTATATCATTAACCTTATGTTTAAAACTGGCATCTTCCCATCACAGCTTAAAAAGGCCAAGATAATTCCAGTCTATAAAAAAGGTGATAGAACTTCTATTAGCAACTACCGACCTATTGCCATTCTTTCATCTTACAGTAAAATCATAGAGAAGTGTATTGAAAAACGACTATCTAAATATCTAAATAAGTTTTGTATTTTATCCACTCAACAATTTGGTTTTCGTGCAGGCTACTCTCCTTTACCGATTATATTAAACACGCGCTTGACTCTGGATGTTTTGCAGGAGCACTGTTGATTGACCTCTCTAAGGCATTTGACTCCATAGTTCATAACATACTATTAGGTAAACTCAACTCAATAGGTGTCATCAGTAGTGCGCAGGAGCTGATTAATAGCTACTTATCTAATTGACAGCAAGCTGTTTGTGTCTCTAACATCCTCTCCACTTTTAAATCTATTGACAAAGGTGTCCCGCAAGGATCCATACTGGGCCCGCTTTTATTCTTAATCTATAATAATGATCTAACCTCGGTTTTAACACAGAGTCAACCTTTCTTGTACGCAGATGATACAACTATAGTTACTAAAGACAAGTCTATCGATGCGCTAACTAATAAATTGTCCTATGACTTCTATAACAATCAGAACTGGTGCACAGCTAATGGTTTAACAATTAATACCAATAAAACACAGTTCATTGTCTTGTATTCTAGTCATAACCCTCTTTCACCTACACCCGCTATTACTATCAACGGCCACAGACATCTTAGTACTACTAAGTGCACATTCTTGGGAGTAGTTCTAGATGCTCATCTCACGTACCATCATCACATTTCACTTATAAGACAGAGGATTGCTCATGGTATGAGAACACTAATTAAAGCACGACCATTCTTCAATTTGCAGACTTTGCTTAAACTGTACTACGCCTTCATCCACAGTCATATCACGTACTGTATCACGTCATGGGCGAATACCTATCCATCTCATATCCTTCCACTCCAACGTCTCCAAAACCAAGCCATTCGCATCCTAACATTCAGTTCACCGATGTCCTGCGCATCCCCACTTTTTCAGCAACATAATGTACTAACAGTGTGTAATTTATTTAAATATAAATTGGGGATTCTTGTATTTAAGTGTCTTAATGGTATCATAACAGTCAACGTTTTAGAGAAATTTCAATTGTTAAACTCTAATCCTACCAGGTTTGCCTCAAACAACTTTTTACTACCACATGCACGCACTAACTACGGCAAGCATACTACCATATTTGCAGCTATCCAATTTTGGAATTCAGTACCTCTAAGCACTAAACAATTGTCATTAGCTGCTTTTAAATAAGAACGTAAACATCTCATCTCGCAATCATAACTCATCTTCATTTATATATCGGCGTTCTCTTACATTTACAGCTATTACTGGGTGCGTTATTTTCACATTTAATACCCATGCACATTGGAGTTCTTTTAATAGCTGTATATCATTAATTAACGTCATTTCGTTCCCAATTCTACTGCCAATTTTATTGTATGTTTCGTTGTTTTCATAGTTATGCACAATTACTGAACATTGTTTTGTTACCATTTTTACTGGCATGTTTTATTGCATGTTTGCGTTGTTTTTGTTACTATCAATAATTACTTATTCGCTTTTTGTTGCCATTTAGTTGTACTTATCAACATGTCATTTTCTAACAGGAGGTCCCCTTTCAGCCTTGTGCTATGGGACCTCCTTCTGTATATTCTACCTCAATGCGTGTATATTTTTTGCGACAAATAAAAATATCTTCTTCTTCTTCTTCTACTGGTTGTAGCCGCTGCAACAAACCCCGTTGTAAAGTTTGTCCTCTTATAGAACCGTCATTAACAGCCACCAGCACATCTAACCAATTTATTTTCACAATTAGGGGAAGCTTTAATTGTGATTCATTCAATGTAGTGTATTTACTTGAGTGTGGCACCTGTCATATGCAATATATAGGCCACACTGAAACCCCATTCAGAATACGTTTCAACAATCACAGATCGCATGCTAAAACCTAACCAAACCTTCCATTATCAAAGCATGTGAACATGCCCGGCCACTCATTTAGTAACCTCAAAGTCACGATACTAGAATCGGGATTCCGCACCAGCCATGATCGTGAACTGCGCGAATCATATCTCATTCATAAATTTAACACTGTTTCAGCTGGAATAAAAAAAACAAAGGGAAACTGACCTGTCTTTCACTAGATTAAGAGCGATGATGCACTGGTTTCAAATTGTACCACCTAAATCACGCCTTCTATGTCTGCCCTTTTTATTTTTATTTTTTAATTATCTTCAATCATTTCACAGTGGCTTTCATTATACGTTCACATATCACTAAGATTGTTCTTATGCTGCCAAGCAATGTCATTACACATCTACACCTCTTAACTACGTATAAGCATGGTATCACGTCACAGTACATGTAAGAGAATCTTTAACTATGTCTTTAGTATGTATGTACCCTTCTGGTTTTCGTATTTTTTATCTTTTTTCTTTTTTTTTCTGAAGCCCTTGACATTTTATGGTGCGCATTGTAATGCTAACCAGAGCAGATGGCGCTGACCTGTTATTGAAAGGTGCTTTTAAAGCCATGTATGAACTGTTATCACATTACTCGGACGAAGGCTGGTCCACCAGCTGAAAACGTTTAGTAAAGACGCTTCCACGAAAGTTTCGTCGTCTCTGTCTTGCCTGCAATACGTCGGGTCCAGCGTGAATGACGTTCAAAGAATCTGGTATATATACCGCAATGGACCTTGCAAAGACGACTTTCTGGAAGTACCCAAAGACTCCCGCCAACACAACCATCATCGGTGACTCGCAAATGAAGTACGTGCATCAGTACTTCAATCCACATCAACAAGGTACGCCTGCTTTCATAACTCAACCTGGTGCCCGAATTGTAGATTTGCACTTTCTGCTAGACTTCGTACCTGACACCACAAGGACCCTCGTACTGCATGTCGGTACCAACGACTTATCTTCCGCGAGTGGTGAAACAGCTTTCCACAAATACCGGTCATTAATCGACCACATTCGGATAGAGCGACCCAAGATATCCCGGATCTATGTCAGCCTGATATTACCAAGAAGCCCAAATCAAAGATATGGCGGCAGAAATTAAGGTTTCGTCCGACGATGTAACTCGGAAGCCTGCAAGCTCAACGGCATGCTGCGCAATTTCTGTAATCGATCCACTGCAGTCTACTTCATTGATCATGGTTTTGAATGGATACCTGCCTATCGAGTCCTCGCTGCCGATGGACTACATCCCTGCTTTGAGGGTTCAAGCCTCATAGCAAACCACATCCGCCAGCTTTTCCCCAGAAGGATTCTTGACGCCACGTCGTCCTGGTGTGACCACTCGACAGAACAGCCCCCAATCTCCCCGAAACAGAATTCAAGATCAAGAGACAGAGTGTCAACCTACGTTCGGAACTCCAAGTCTCCGAACAATCCAGCCGCAAGTAGCCAGTGACTACAGGACTTCTCTGGTAATCAAAATTTAGGTACTGCTTCTGCATGTTTTCTTAAGTGCCCGAAGGTGACTGAAAAACGCATTCACGCGGAACTGCATGTTGGGTGCCTCAGGGAATATGTAAATACTTCCAAAATTCCCAAAGGTCTTAGGCTTTATGTGAACCCTGCTACCTCTGAACTGTCAAATGCAAATAAGCTTAGGTGGCGGGATGTGCTGACCAATGCTTCACTTGAGCTTATTCGCATTATCACAAATCACTATGAAACGTCAATTGGTAAGCTTCTGAAAGAAGAAACTACCCTATCTAGGCAGCTCGTCCCTCACGAAGCACATTTGCTGAGTGTACATGAGGAAAGAAAGCTAAACGCCTTAGGCAAAATAAAAGCTCGGAAACTATTGCGGGACAATGTTCCAGCAGCACCCTACGTAAAAAAATCAGGAGTTCGCCAATTGCTTTAATCAGAACATCTGAAACATTGCCGGAGATAAGCCAACAGGACGCCAATATAGTCAACCTTTCTGACGTTACAATCCTCCCTGCAGAGGAAAGGTTCTTTCAAAAGGCCTGAATTTCTGTACAACTTCTGGAGGGTTTGATGAATTTCAGTTGATGAAGGATATAGATAATTTCGCTCGTAATCTTAGGCTAAAAGAGTATTTTCACGACCATGCTAGCAACCAGGGAGCTCGCCCGGCTGTACCGTCCACGACACAACGGACGCCCTCCTCGCAAAGGGATAAATGCCTAGACCTTTACATCAAAGCTGTCTTGCGTGACGTGCTCAACGCTTACAAAACGCGTAGCCCGTTCCAAAAAAACCTTTCTGCCAGTGAATATGACGCTCTTAACATTTTAAATGCACGTGATGATATCATCATAAAACCAGCGGAGAAGGGTGGCTCGATTGTGATAATGGGTAAAGAAAGTTACATAAAAGAAGCCTTACGACAGTTATCTGACACTGCTTTTTACAAACAACTTCCCGCTGATCCTACCACTGACTTTCTTGTCATTATAAAATACACCATCAAGGCATTAGTGAAAAAGAAAAGGGTTGACGATAAGACAGCACGCAGCTTCATTCCGCTTAGCCCTGTTGCCGGAAGATTTTACCTGATCTCAAAGATACACAAGTCAGGAAATCCAGGCCGTCCCATTGTTTCGGGCATTCGAACAGTAACAGAAAACATATCTCGTTACACTGAGAGTTTGATAAAATTTCTTCCGCCCACATTCGCTTCCTTTGTTAAGGATACCAACGATTTTCTCAATGGAATATCACACCTAACAGTGACTGATGGTTTGCTTCTGGTGACGATGGACGTCACCTCCCTCTACACTAACATATCCCACAAGGACGGTATACAGGCTGTTTTAGATTCATATGACCACTCCAAATCTGACAAGCTAATTGACAGGTCAACTCTCGAAACACTGCTGAGCTCATTCTCGAGTTGAATAACTTCGAATTCAATGGCTCTCATTACGTACAGATCAGTGGAACATCGATGGGTACAAAGATAGACCCTACATACGCAAACATCTTCATGGGAGTGCTCGAAGACTCGTTTCTTAAGAGTGTGCCACTAAAGCCTGAGCATTTCAAACGCTACATCGATGACATATTTTTTATTTGGACACATGGTGAAACAGAACTTCTAAACTTTATTGCGAAATTCAACCAGGTACATCCCGCTATAACATTCTACCATACTTACTCACCCTTGTCTGTGGCCTTTCTCGACGTCAAGATTACCATTTCCCATGGACGGCTAATTACGAAGCTTTTTAAAAAGCCAACCGATAATCACCAGTTTCTTCAATTTGAAAGTAGCCACGTGCGCCAATGTAAGACTGGAATTCTATATAGCCAGGCACAGCGCTTTAGGCGCATATGCTCTGAAGATTAAGAGTTCAATTCTTGCTGCCATGATCTGAAAAAGAAGCTTCTTAAGCGAAAATATCCAGAAAAAATTATTGACGACGCGATACACCGAGCCAGAGGACGCGATCGAATAGACTGTTTAAAAGGTAGCATAAAAAGCAACGGGCTTCAGTCAGCCAATTTAGTACTAACACACTCAGCGTCCATCCCCAAAGTTCAAGGTATACTGCGTAACCATTACAACATCCTCACCCAAAGCGACAGACTAAAAGCGGTCTTTTCTGAGCCCCCTCGAGTAGTGTATAGGCGCTCAAAAAACATAGGTGACATCCTGACGTCATCTAAAATTGCTACTACTAACCGTACTGGTTGTAGCCGCTGCAACAAACCCCGTTGTAAAGTTTGTCCTGATATAGAACCGTCATTAACAGCCACCAGCACATCTAACCAATTCATTTTCACAATTAGGGGAAGCTTTAATTGTGATTCATCCAATGTAGTGTATTTACTTCAGTGTGGCACCTGCCATATGAAATACATAGGCCACACTGAAACCCCATTCAGAATACGTTTCAACAATCACAGATCGCATGCTAAAACCTAACCAAACCTTACATTATCAAAACATGTGAACATGCCCGGCCACTCATTTAGTAACCTCAAAGTCACGATACTAGAATCGGGATTCCGCACCAGCCATGATCGTGAACTGCGAATCATATCTCATTCATAAATTTAACACTGTTTCAGCTGGAATCAACGAAAACAAAGGAAAACTGACCTGTCTTTCACTAGATTAAGAGCGATGATGCATTGGTTTCAAATTGTACCACCTAAATCACGCCTTCTATGTCTGCCCTTTTTATTTTTATTTTTTATTTATCTTCAATCATTTCACAGTGGCTTCCATTATACGTTCACATATCACTAAGATTGTTCTTATGCTGCCAAGCAATGTCATTACACCTCTACATCTCTTAACTACGTATAAGCGTGGTATCACGTCACAGTACATGTAAAGGAATCTTTAACTACGTCTTTAGTATGTATGTACCCTTCTGGGTTTCGTATTTTTCATTTTTTCTTCTTTTTTTTTCTGAAGCACTTGACATTTTATGGTGCGCATTGTAATGCTAACCAGAGCAGATGGCGCTGACCTGTCATTGAAAGGAGCTTTTAAAGCCATGTATGAACTCTTGTCACATTACTCTGACGAAGGCTGGTCCACCAGCTGAAAACGTTTAGTAAAGACGCTTCCACGAAAGTTTCGTCGTCTCTTTCTTGCCTACAATACGTCGGGTCCAGCGTGAATATCGTTTAAAGAATCTGGTATATATATATATATATATATATATATATATATATATATATATATATATATATATATATATATATATATATATATATATATATATATATATATATATATATATATCACAATGTTCTTATTTTTCCCACTAATGATTTTTGTTTTTGTTCTTTTCTCTAGTTTTCTGCCACTAATGCTTTAACCTTCTGTTACATATTTATATTGCGGACGTGTTCAGCTTTCCATTACTGCCCCTGAAACCCAAGGCTTCATGTAGGCTCGCGCCCATTTGTACGCCTGGGTGGATATCTCCACATTCAGTCATAACATGCTCCATCGTTTTCTCAGCTTATTTCACCGCAGCACGTGCATCGTATTTCTTTACTGGACTTCACTTTATAGCTTATCAAGGCCTGCGCGCCGTCTGGTGGCATGAGTTACCTTCTGACATTTCTCAGCTCCCGCAATAGCGAGCGCTGTTCACATGTCAAGGAGGACACCACAGTTAACAACAAAACAGTGGCCTCTAAAGGTCACGCAAAACACCGGAGCAGACGCTCCGTCGAGGTTTGCGCACGCGGTTCATTAACTTGCAGCAGTGCACGTCCATTTCCGCAGATCACAGTGTATTCCACGCGGTAGTCAGCGCACCCTCGTGAGTGACCGTTTTGTTCTACTTCGGCTCGTTCTGTTTACATAGCTCTGACGCAGCCAGTTGTTCGGGCGCGCCAATAAACACGAGCTACTTGAGTGACGGTTCGTGTAGTCGCACCACTTTGTCGGGCAGTTTGGGTGCATTTGGGAGAATGAGGACCTGCTCTAAGGCCCCTGCCACAATACAGGCTTCATCGTCACGCTCCTGCTGTGCGCCAGGAACCCTGAAACTCGATTGGGGTTATTCAGGAGAAAACCGAAGCACTGCAATGGGGTTTTATATAGGGTCACTAACAAGCCTTAATTGTCTCCGATTGCTCTAATTAAGCAAAAGTTGAATGCGTTTTACGGCCACGCCAACTCTCTCCCTCTTTGCTCTGTGTATCTGTGCATGCAAAATATCATAATAATAATAATATACTACTAATACTACTAGTACTACTACTATTAATAATAATAATAATAATAATAATAATAATAATAATAATAATAATAATAATAATAATAATAATAATAATAATAATAATAATAATAATAATATTAATAATAATAATGGCGGGCCTTTTTAAAGCGATTCCCACTCAGCCGACTCTTGCTAACACACACACGCGCGCACACACACACACACACACACACACACAAATAGGAAGGTAAAGAAAACAAAGAAAACAGAATTTTTTATTACAGCAAAAAAAAAAAACAGACACACAAACACGAAATAAAAAGTGAGAAAAGACGGGCGAAAAGTCCGTGAGAGTTTAGCTCTGAACATGGTGTAAGAAAAATAATTTAGCTGTTGATGGCACCGAGGAGCGGGGCACAGGCCGACATCCAGGCGCCGGGGTAGGAGACAGTCTTGCGACGCTTCTTGCTGACACAAAGAGCACACAAAAGTATTTACATATTTACAGGTGTCACGAACACTAGGCGTCGAGAAGCGTCTTTGCACCAGACAGGACCAGCCTTGTAATAGAGGCCTGATAGCGCCAAGCGCCATCGGTCCATGCACGCGCATCTCGCAAAACGTGGGGTGTGTGTACCATCGACGCTGATGCGCGTTTCCTGCAGCGCACACAGACCATTTCTTGTGTTCTTGCTGGGCAGCGTTTGAACGGTACTCCGATGAGCGTCCTTTTGAGGCCATGTTCTTGCTCTGGCGGTCATAATACTCAGCGCCTCCCATTCCTCCAATGTGGGATTTGTATCGAGTCCTGGTGGATAAGCTAAGATATATATAAAACGATAGCCGAGGCTCCATAGAAGTTCATACGCTCGGAAAATGGCGGCTGATCAGCTGCTCATAAACTTAGCGTCATCTCTGTGAGGAGGGAGCATTTCCGGTGAAACAAAAAATTAAGCGGATGTGACGCAATAGCTGGTAAACAAGTGACGTCAATTTGTGTGCACTAGCGCGCAATCGGAGCTCAAATTACTTTTCATATGCACCTGATCGACTCGCGCTAAGGTGATCGCCGGCGAGTCATCCGCGAGGGCGTTTCAAGATAACATCAGCTAATATAATACAAACTCATGACTAAGTAGTGATGTTTAAGTGTACTACCGTTCACTCTGCCTCGGTTTTACAAGGAAGCTTATTCTGCGAACTTTTATTCGCCATTCGTGGAATCTTCGGCCGATGAATTAAGGCAACCAACAGCGTTGCAGCGTGTATACATGTGATCTCTGCAGCATGGCTTATTTGTTTCACACGCAGGTTCTTTAGCATGCACAATGCTTATGATTTTCTCTTTTAACAGGAGGAAATGACGCCTAGTCATGCCAAAATGATGTCATTTTAGCTTTTTATTCGATGGTCACGATAACTCAATTTAATTACACTGCACAAAAATGTTATTAGGAACAAAAAAATTGGCAGACACTCTCTGCGTTATGTTTTTTTCTATTTTTTGCATTATGCTCCGATAAACTACCGCTATACGTATGCAAATGAAGACATGCGAATTGTACCGGCAATCTGTTCAGGGATAACGCGAATAGTAGGCACTGCATGCCTAAATAGGAAACCGGGCTTCAGGAATACTGATGAATGAAAGTACAGGGAGCAGTGCATACCGACTCATTGTCCCTGTTTCTCATCTAGAAGACATGGGTCACCAGACATACGTTTTTTTGCCACTGCAGCCTTGCACAGCACGCCGTTTTTCCGCAGGTATACCGCCGAAAGCACTCGGTGTTAAATGTAATCCGCCTCGTACCGCTGCCCGTCGGACACTGCACTGAAGACGTTCACCAACGATAAAACGCACCTAACAATTTCGCGCACAACAGAAAACGCAAAAAAGCGCGGAACTCTAAAACACATGAGGGTATGTGTCTTCGTAGATGAATTTTACGAGCAGACCTTGCCATGGGTAACCATGTAGTTCAAGGGCTGCATTAAGTAATATTAGCGTGGCCAGAGGGCGCAAAATGTTTCGTGATAACAAAAACTGTCATAAATTATTTGTTAATTATACCTATACATATCATTGTTGGAGAAGTCGCATTTACAAAACCTATTGATTGCTTCGACTTGAAATCAAACTTACTTTTTCGCTATTAGTGTTTGTTCCCTCCGCCCCGCCGCGGTGGTCTAGTGGCTAAGGTACTCGGCTGCTGACCCGCAGGGCGCGGGTTCGAATCCCGGCTGCGGCGGCTGCATTTCCGATGGAGGCGGAAATGTTGTAGGCCCGTGTGCTCAGATTTGGGTGCACGTTAAAGAACCCCAGGTGGTCGAAATTTCTGGAGCCCTCCACTACGGCGTCTCTCATAATCATATAGTGGTTTTGGGACGTTAAAGCCCACATATCAAATGTTTGTTCCCTCCACACACAGTCTCGTTTCAATCGCAGCTTCCATAACTCCTCATGCTGATATCACTGGTAATAGCTTCTGAACCGCTTTTCGGATAAACTGCGACTGATACACAGAGATAAACGGATGCCTCATCATATCAGTGGGGCACTGGAATAGGGGCTGGACAGGCAATGCCGGACAGACAATGCTCTTCACCCTGTATATTTCCAACAGGGCACTGTAGTTCTAGCCTGTCTGGTTTATGTAAATGATAAAGTTTTGTACTGCTACTACTACTGGACACATTGCGACGGCCGTGACGAAGAGCACGTCCATATAATGTTTGATTTTAGTACATGCGCTGGCCGCAATTTTGGGGGGGGGGGGGGGGGGTGCAACATAGGGGCTTATGGAGTCACTGTGTATAGTTACAGTAACTTTAAGGGCTTAAGAAACCGAGCGCGACAGGGCGAAAGTGGGGTTTTTTTCACCTTATATTATTTTTTTAAAACCACGCATGCCAGCAACCTGAGCTAGAAATGCATAACGCATTTTTCGCGACCAAGGAACGCCACGTGTGGTGAACGCTGGTGCTGGCTACACGGCGTAAGAAATCATAAAAAAATATTCTCCTAGCTGTCCTGAGTGCAATGAAACTTTCTGCGCGACTCTTTCTCCGGCGTGGAAACCACGTGCACTTCACAGAACACGCGCCAAGGCAAACTGGAATCACCAGAACTAAAGTTATTTCTCAACACACGGGGCCAGCGTGACACCAAGGGCTAAATCATTTCGACCGAGTTTTAACAGCGAGCAACAGCTCACCGACAACAAAGCAAGTACAAGAGGACACACGCTAGATGCACTGACAGCGACAAATGTGGTTTCAGTGTTTTCACAACATTAATTCACGCACTGTACAGATGACACGATCGGCCGTGCACTGTCTTCAAACGGTCAGCCTCGTAATCATTGCAATCTCGCTTCACGCAACTGATGCGGCGCCCAGCCACTGTGCCCGTGTTCCACGTGAAACTCATCGGCGTAAGCCTTGGGCAACCGCGGTGACTTAATTTGAGCATGGTGCAAGTGACACTTGAACGCGGTTGCTCTAACGCTGAGAGAACAATGCTGGAGGCGTGCATAGCAAGCAAAACAGAAAAGGTGTTTTTATACTAACACGAAAGTTGTTACTGTACACATATCGAACACGAAACTAATCACATGCTCCTCATTGCGTCTTGATGTGCACAAGCGTTTTGTCCGTTGTTACAAGCAGGACAACTGCACAACCGTCACTTACCTGCAAGGCGTTCGTCGTGGTTCTGTTTTGTCATGGTTCCCAAATTTAACTTCACTGAACAATTCAAATACTTCATCTGCCACACGGCACATGAACACGCGCTCGCTCTACGTACTGTTGAGGCCTAGTAGCTGACAAAAGACTTTGTAAACGTTGCTGAACGTACAATAACTGTTGGGAGAACACTGCGTAACTAACAACACGAAACAGAGCACGGATACTGTCCGCCGAGGCTTGGCGCGAGACCTACGGAGGCGCACTTACCCCCGCCGCTCACTGTTAGACCAGCTATGCTGCACAACACGTAACCATGACAACGCCGCCATTGTGCCAAGTGAATATAACCGCCATGGCGTCATTTCTGCCACTGCTAAGTGGTTCTTCTTAAGAGAGAAAGGAAGAGAAAAGTGAGCCCCGTAACTGTCTGCTTCAGCGAGCGACACCTCAACAGTAGCTCACAAGGGATGGGGGTGAGGAGAGATTAAAAGGGTAGGAGTAAAGGTGTAGAAAAGAGGAAGAGGCGTGAGGTGGTAAGCCAGAGAGAGCGACGACAAATCGAGGAGATTAGAGAGATAGGAAAGATGGAAACATGGTCACAGGAGTCCGAGGACTGGGCACCACTTGCGAGAGCTTTTGTCGGCGTCAGTAGATGGCGTAGAGCAAGTCCAGTCGGTCAGAGCCACACTTTTCCCGTAGCACTCCGGCTTGGCGTGTCCACTCCTCTCATAACTTCTTCCGTGGGCACAGTAAACTGAGAGATGTAGTGGCATGAACAGCTTCGCACAGGTGGCCTGTTTTCACAGAGATGCCTTGAGGTGGCGCCACTGCAACTTTTCGTACTACTATGGCACGCCAGCCTACGACTGCCGCGAATTTTCGTCACGCAGTAATGCAAATTTTGATATCTTACGGATGCAATTAGTCATTATTTGCTCATTTAGGGTAGTGAATGTGCTGGTAAATTAATAGCACGCAAACTTTGCGTAACGTATATGACTTTTTGAGAGACCGGATTTTGCGAAACTTGCACCTGCGCCCCTTTTGCGACGCCAATTCCTCTCGGAAATCCGCACATCCGCTCGCGTCATAAACGGCTACGAAGTACGGATTCCTTGCGGAATTCGCATTTCGTTGTCATTTATGACGAGAGAACGAAATGCGGTTCAAAGCGGTGCTCGCATAGCGCCGAAGAAATGCTGTGAAGGTTCCGCTCCCACTTCTTTTGGAGGTCGTCATACTTCGGTGCGTTGAACGGCGACACTTTTGGCCCATTCGGGTAGCCAATGCGGCAACCCGGAGAGAAGCAATGGTGCGAGTCTGTCCGTCTCTTCGCCACGCCGCGGGCTGCACGCGGCGCTCACAATCCACGCGGAAAGGCCCTAAAGCGTAATGCGTGATCCCAACACTGACGACACGCACGCACAGCCAACTACTATAGCACGTTGGGCCAGAGGACACGTTGGGCGCAGCGATTCACACACACCAAACCGCCACCACACACACTGTGAAAATTGGGAGCTTTGATGTGCGCGTAATAACCCATAATAGCTCACAACGCACAAGAAAGGGAAGGAAACGGACACACGAAGGGAAGCGCTGACTGACAACTAAACTTTATTTCGAAAGAACGTGTATTATTATGCAGAATTGCCCATGCGAGAGTGCATGCCGTCGAAAGCGTCCTTTGAACATGATAACGCGTAGTCATTTACTCGAAGTTAAGAAAAGCGTGCAAAGGAGTTCGTTCACCGGAAAAATGATAACTCCTTTGTGGATAGCGCAATAAAAGGTTAGCTAATCGCCTTTTCTTCTTCAATTGCCACAGCTTCAATAATAAACTTTTTTTTTCTCACATGACGATTTAGCGATTAGAGTAGTGTCACCAAAGACACGAGTACAGCAGCCACACTCGGAACAATGTGATTCCTGGTATAAGTGACCATAACGCCATTGTAGTTGATTTAAAGATAAAATATTGCCAAGTAGCACAGGCAATACCCCGACAAAAGTTCCTGTATGAACAATGAGACTATGATTCTGTTTCTGCAGAATTAGAGTCGTATTACCCAACATTATTACTTTTGGCAGAAAGTCGTTGCTCTTCAGCTCTGTGGTCTTATTTTCGTGATAAGCTACCTAACGCAGTTGAAGCTCATGTACCAAACAGAATAATAAAGAAGAGAACAAAACAAACGCCTTGGTTTAATAATGACATCCGCAGGTTAATTAGGAAAGCACGAAGTTCGTACAGAAAATTTCGCAATAGGAGTACCACGTCTAATGAACAAGAGCTTCGGCATGCAAACCTGACACTGAAATTGGCAATGAAAACAAGAAAGGATACTTTTTTTGTCCAATTAAGCGATAGGTTAAAGCAAAACCCGAAAGAGTTCTGGAAGTATGTGAAACAAACTAGAAGAGACGATATGAGTATTCCTGCTCTGACCGTGGAGGGTGATACTTTGTGCACCGATGAAAAAAAAAGCTGAAGCTTTTAATACCCATTTTCAATCAGTTTTACTCAAAGCACACCTGGCGATGTGGGGGCGCTTCCAGTCACGGGGCCTTCCATGAAAGACGTGGAGGTTGACATTACTGGTGTTCATTGCTTGTTACGGCAGATAGATAAAAGTAAAGCAATTGGACGAGATGGTCTATCACCATTTGTTCTTAAAAACTGTCACAGCGTTATTGCAAAGTACTTATGCGTTATATATGAAATTACACTAAATACTGGAGTTGTCCCAATTGACTGGAAAGTTGCAAACGTTATCTCGGTTCATAAATCAGGTGATAAAAAGCTTGTCGAAAATTACAGGCCCATCTCGCTAACAGCAATTTGCTGTAAATTATTTGAGCACGTCATATACAGTGAAACAGTTAAATACCTGGAGTCAATCAACCTCCTCACTCCATCTTAGCATGGTTTCAGAAATAGACGCTCATGCGTAACTCAACTAGTCGAATTTCAGCATTACATCGCACAATCTATTGACAGTGGCGCTCAAGTAGATGCAGTGTTCCTTGACTTACGTAAAGCCTTCGATACCGTCCCACACAATCTGTTAGAAATTGCAATGCTCACTGCAAACATAAACTTTACAGTTATCAATTGGGTAAAGAACTATCTAAACGATCGACAGCAGAACGTAGTGCTTAACGGCTCAAAATCATGTGCGGTAACCGTTACGTCCGGTGTACCACAGGGGAGCATATTAGGACGTTTGCTTTTCCTGATTTATATTAATGTCATAGTTGATGGTATTATCTCTCCCATTAAGTTATTCTCAGATGATTGTGTAGTGTTTAGAATCATTAAATCACACAGGGATGCTGAAATTCTGCAGCATGATAGGTACCGAATATCAACATGGTGCCAAAAATGGAAAATGAATCTAAACGTCCGTAAATGTTGCTGTGTATCATTCACCCACCGGATTAGAAAACTAGGACCAACATACGAAGTAAATATTTCAATAATTAGCAATGAATCCTATTTTAGGTATGTGGGCGTCAATTTTTTCGACAATTTCAAGTGGAATAAACACATTGACATAACTGTGATTAAGGCAGGCCGGATGCTGTACTTCATACGCAGAAATTTTAGGCAAGCTTCACAGGCCGTGAAACAAACCCTTTATCTAATGTGTGTAAGACCTATTGCAGATTATGCTTGCGTAATCTGGGATACCCATCAGCAATACTTGATTGACGCACTGGAAAAAGTTCAAAACCAAGCATGATTGATTGATATGTGGGGTTTAACGTCCCAAAACCACTATATGATTATGAGAGACGCCGTAGTGGAGGGCTCCGGAAATTTAGACCACCTGGGGTTCTTTAACGTGCACCCAAATCTGAGCACACGGGCCTACAACATTTCCGCCTCCATCGGAAATGCAGCCGCCGCAGCCGGGATTCGAACCCGCGCCCTGCGGGTCAGCAGCCGAGTACCTTAGCCACTAGACCACCGCGGCGGGGCTCAAAACCAAGCAGCCAGATTTGTTAGCAACAACTGTAAATCCTTTGCAAGCATCACAGAAATGAAATGAGCATTGAAATGGGAGACACTGATGGTAGGGAGGCAGAAACTGAGGCTTAAATTTCTTCATTGTATATATTATAATGGAAATTGCATTAACCCTCTTGATTATCTGTTCACACCAACGTACGTCTCTAATCGTCAAGACCATTCACGAAAAATATTAGAATACCGCTTCAAAACCCACTCTTTCGGTAGTGCTTTTTTCGTAAAAACAATACAGGAATGAGACCGTCTACCGGATGATCTCGTCAATGAAACTGATTATGAATCCTTTTTTTCTTCCTTGTAACAATGCCTATCATATCACTGCCACTAAGAATGGTTTGTTGTCTCGAAGCGTGTGGGTGTTTACAAACGCATGACTGTGACGTTGTTTTCGCTAACCAATATTCGAGTGTTTTTTTTTCTTCCCTTAAAATATTTTGAGTGCTGTTGTATTTGTTGTATCTTTTGTTTCGACTGAAAACTATGTAGTCAAATTATTATGTGTTCCTCCCCTGCTTAATGCTTTACGGCGATGTAGGTGAAATGTAAATAAATAAAAATAAGATGTTGCGCCAAAAAAAAAACATTCCTACTGTTTTTTCCGCTTCTTGACAATGCTCTAGGAGACGCACATTGAGACATCTTCCTGTTTGTCCCCCGTATGCCGTTCCACAAGAAAGGGGTGTGTCACATACCACGTGTTTAGCACACTCTTTGATTGAGTTATTATGCCTAATATTGCAGCCTTCAGCCTTATTCACAGGACGAGTTCGCTTGCATAGCTTCGGCAGTTTGGTGTGCGCGGAAAAATGAACCATCCCCTCTGATTTATCGCCGATTTCACTAAAGTGGTGCGATATCTAATGCACATACGGGATGCACAATATCTGTGGCGCATAGGCAATTCTGCATATTTATACCTGCATGTTCCTTCGAAATGAAAACAAAATTGAGTTATTAGCGCTTGTAGGTGCGCGCCACCACCGTTGAGGCAGCCCCGCACATGAATCCCTGTATGGATGGATGGAGGGATGGATGGATGGATATGGCTGTACCCTTTAGATCGGGTGGTGGCTAGCACCACCAAGCTGTAATACTTATTGAACCCAAAGCTATATTTATTTTTTTCCTTAAAAAGTGAGTTTGAGGATTCGTACTTTGCAGTGAAGAGTTTAATTTTCACTCGTGCCTTGACTTTAGCCACCAATCAGATAACCTCCTTCTAGTTAAGTCTACTTGCTTAAAGTCTATTTTGCCCTCCCGGTCCCTAAACCCCAGTGCTTTGAAAAACTCTGCGCCATCATCCTGAACTATAGGGTGAAGCCCTTTACAGAACATTATGAAGTGTTCGGCAGTTTCTTCGTCCTCTCCACACGCACTGCAAACTGTGTCTACCCCTTCGTATTTGACCCGATATGTCTTGGTTCACAGTACTCCCGTCCTTGCCTCAAACAGTAGAGAACTACCCCGAGTATTATCATAAATCCTTTCCCTGGCAATTTCCTGCTTAAAAGTTCGATAGATCACTAGTGCGGACTTCTTGATCATGCCCATTTTCTACATGTCAGTCTCCGTTTCCTTCACTTTCTTCTTAACCGATCGTTCTTTTTCGTTTGGCCACCTGCTGTTTTCTAAGTATTTACCAGTCAACTTCTTGGTTCGCATCCTCCATTTTGTATCGACATTCTTCATGTACAAGTAGCTGAAAACCTTCCTAGCCCAACGCTCCTCCTTCATTTCTCTCAATCGCTTCTCAAATTTTATTTTGCTGCTAGCTTCCCTGCCCTCAAACGATGTTCATCCCATATCACCTTGTACTCCCTGATTTGGTGTATTCCCGTGTGCTCCTAAGCAAGCCTACCTATTCCACGTTGCTTAATTTTAAATCTTGCTTGAACTTCTGATCTCATGCACAAGACCGCATTGCCGAACGTCAGCCCAGGAACCATGACCCCTTTTCATATTCCTCTCACAACATCATACCTAGTGTAATTCCACAGTGCCCTATTTTTCATCACTGCTGCATTCCTGTTACCTTTAGTCGTCACGTATATTTCGTGTTCCCTCAGGTACTCGGTCCCATTGCTTATCCATATGCCCCGATATTTGTATTTATCTGTTATCTCTAGCATGACCTCCTGTATCCTAAGCTCACTACCTTCGTTGTCATTGAAAATCATGACTGCTGATTTTTCCTTACTGAATCTAAAATCTAACCTATCTCCCTCATTACCGCAGATGTCCATCAATCTCTGCAAATCTTCCTTGTTGTTGGCCATCAGCACTATATCATCTCCGTACATTAATGCTGGTAGTGCCTGATCAATAAGTTTTCCTTGTTTGACTAAAGAGAGGTTGAAGCCCAGCCCACTTCCCTCTAATTTTGCTTCTAATCCTTGTAGGTACATCATGAATAATAAGGGTGACAGGGGTCACCCCTGCCTAAGCCCCCGTTTTACCTCTGCAGACTTGGATACCTGTTTTTCCCACTTTATAACTACCTTGTTACCTTTATAGATACCCTTTAAAAGATTGGTGACTACATGTTCCACGCCTAGTGTGTCCAGGATTCCCCACAATTCCTCTTGAACCACGCTATCGTACGCTCCCTTGATATCCAAGAATGCTAGTCACAGGGGCCTGTGTTCCTTTTCTGCTATTTCGATGCACTGCGTCAGTGAGAACAGATTGTCTTCCAACCTCCTGTGTTTCCGAAACCCATTCTGCAATTCTCCCAGCACCCCCTCATCTTCTATCCATGCCTGCAGTCTTTCCTTTATAATCTGCATCACCAGCCTGTAGACCACTGACGTCACTGTTATAGGACGGTAGTTGTTTATGTCAGCTTTGTCCCCCTTTCCTTTATAGATCATGCTCATCCTGCTAAGTTTCCATCCATAGGGAACTTCACCATCGATTATTATTTTGCTCACGGCCTCTCTCAAAGCCTGCTTAGACTTAGGACCTAATGTCTTTATCAGCCTAATTGGAATGCCATCTGGGCCTGTTGATGTACTACTAGGAACCCTTTTCTCAGCCTTTTCCCACTCTCGTTGTGAAAATGGAGCCATTGCACCACTTGATTCGTCCTTGTCTATTGTGGTGCATAAAGTACTTCTTTGTTGAAATTTTTCTGTCACCCTTCTTATATATTCAATAGCTTCGTCCCCTTCTAGCCTGGCACCTTGGGCTGTAGTTATAAAACTCTGCTGTAGACTCGTCTCATTTCTTAGGGAGTGTAGATGGTTCCAAAATTTCGCAGCTGCCTTTCTGTCTTTTTTATGTACTTCTGCCAGCCACTGAGCTCCCTTTCTTCTAATCTTTTCATTGATCAGAAGGGATGCAGCCCTTCTACAGCTTAGAAACGTTTCCCATTTTCTTTCAACATCATCTGTCGGTTCACCGAGCTGCTTAGCATATCTGTGTTCCCCAGAGGCTTCCTGACGTTTTGCTATGGCTCTCTTAACTTCCTCATCCCACCAACTTTTGGGTTTGTGTCTTCTTTTCCGGGGTGACTTGTTACGCGTGTTAGCAAGCTCTAGCTCAAAAAGTATAATTAGATTCGTGTATGTCCACACTGTCTTATTATCCTCCGTGATTACTTTCTCAATTTGTTTAGTGGCTATTTCAATTTGCCTTTCTGAATAAAAATTTTCCTGTAGTTGCTCATCTTGTTTCCTTCCAACTTTCACTGCTCTTCCAAAACTTAGCTTGATACGTTTGTGATCACTACCCAGACTTCTGGAGCCACCTTCATCTATGTGCATTCCCCTGAGCTTATCATACATCCTATGTGACATCAGTGCATAATCTATCGTCGACTGCAGTCTTCCTACCTTCCATGTTATTTGCCCTTCACACTTCTCGGTACTGTTTCAAATGATCAAATCAAGCCTTTCACACATATCCATGATCATTTTGCCTGTCGGGTCGGTATACCCAGCTATATCTTCTCTCTGCACATTCATGTCTCATAGTATAATTATCTCGCACTCTCTTCCTAACTCCTGAATGTCCTCTAATATACACTCTACCATTGCCTGGTTTTCCTCTCTGGCCTTTGCTCCCGTCCACAAGTACATGAAACCAAGGAGTGTCATTTGACCTGCCACTTTCCCTTTTAGCAATAAATGTTCCTTGCACTCCTGCTTGACCCTTTGCCAGTATGTACTTTTATGAATGACTGCCCCAATACCACCCCCCTTTCTGCTGCCTTCTGTTCTATTACAATATTCCCACGCGTAGTCCGGATTGTTCGGAGGTAGTGCCATGTCCCTGGAATGTGTTTCTACAAAGCTGCATACCATCGGCCTCTCTTCCCTTAGCTGTTCTTCTATCTCTTCCCACTTCAGCCTGTTCCTACCACCCTGCATGTTAATATACCCTATGTCTGAATGGGCTCGGCGCTCGTGGCTACGTCTATTTATGCCCCGGACTCTACCTATCTTAGACATTGGTGCCACTTTGGAATCGTATCTGTCCATAACACCTGTCGAAGAGTCTCCCTGGTTGTTTTCCTCGTTACTAGCTATCCTGCACCCCGAAGGGCTCACTTGCCCCCCAAAAAGCTACTGCGCGTCCTGCGAATCGCCAACCCACCTCATCACCTAGCCGCCCATCGAAGTGAATTCTGTCTCGTTGAAAACCCACCTATGCACCTCTCTGTTTATTTCCACCACCTCAAAGCCTTCCTCTCGACTCGCCCGCCATATCTCTTGGTTTGCGTTGACAACCGCTCTTTGCAGGTTGCTATCACGCACCGGTACCTCCGGTATCGTGCATATACCTAGCTGTACCTTAGGAGAAGTGGCGCGCATGTCATCGACGCCTTTCGTCAGTGTGGCTGCTAGTCCTGCTGTATCTTCATTTAGGACATCGTTTAAACCGCCTGAATTTATCGCGAGGTTTCGTCTATCAGCTGTAGTTTTGAGTTTTGCGCTCGCTTGCCTCATGACTGCTTCATGCTTGCATCCTGGGAACGCCCCTCCTGCAACCCTCTTGTCACCTCTTACCCTCTCTTTTATGGCTTCTGTGCATCGATTTAAATTCGAGTCCCCGGCGATTATCACATGCTGTGACTTTTCAGCTGGAGCGTCCTGCACCTGGGGGCTACTTGCACCTGTGACGCCGGCTGCTTTGTCCACTCCCAGCCCCACCACTACCTCGCTGAAGCTGGGCCTTGCGACAGTTGAACCGGCTAAACCTGTTTTTTCCAAACTTGCTTGCTCTTTTTCTCCACCGTTCTGGTTGCCGGTTCTCTACTGTTCTCTCCGTAGGCCGCTTCTTTGTTCAGCTTCGCTACTGCTTCCTTGGTGGACTTCAGTCTTTCTCCCATATCCCTCGTTTTCTCTTGCTCTGTCGCAAGAGTGCAAAAGAAGCAGCAGCGCCCCCACCTAACCCAGCGGTCGTCCAGAGCGTAAAAGGACGCCACGAAAACGGGCGCGCCCCGTCGGTTTTGCCACTACATCTCTTCTAGTTCACTATATGCCAAACTGTAGCCTCACTGAATTTTGACAAAATTGTCGGTAGTTCACTTTACTAGCCCGAAACGACGTCACGCGCAACCCATGTATCCTTTAGGTGAAGCATGGGAGGCGTGCACGTTGCAGGGACTGGGCTTCCATGTAGAGGGACGCGTGTTAACTTCCAAACAACTGCTACCTACACCGAAGAAAGTGCGTCTTCATAAAATTCAAAAACGCTTCGTATTAACTTACTTTGAACCATCGCGGATCTTTTGTGCCTTCAATTCTTCTTTGCATTTGTCTCTTTCTATCCCTCTCTTTCTTTCTTTTTTTTTCATTTATTCCCGCGACACTTCGCTGTTCAGTCTTTTGTGTTTTATCTAGTCACAAGCAGCAGTGATTGCGTGAAGAAGAAGAATATCCGCTAACAATGATAGAAATACTTGTCTCTATTCCTTGTTTGTCATTTTTTGAGCCAGACATGTTCGATCGCGTGTGTCGCTCTGCCGCTAGAATCAGTTCACGATTCTCAAAAGAAGAAAAAAAAACGGAGGCTACGCGAGGGTCTAGGGCTGAGGCGACCGCGTTTTGGTATTCAAAGTGGGATCACAACTTTGATCGAGGTTTATCGAGGCTGCGCATCACTCACGCTGTGAGGAGAAATCGATCGCTGTAGCGCTGTCCCTTTGAACGTTGTTTGTTGCTGCCTAAAATATTGAACGACGGGGTTTGAATAACGCATTGATGACTTAAAGCCTTAAATATTCTAGAATCTGCATTACTGGATTCTTAGAATTGCTCTTAGTTTTTATCTAGAATGTTCGTTCAAGGCGGTATAAGTCTTACCTTCAAAGGGAAGGCATCTGCGCTGGGTCATGCATCACTCCTCTCATCGGTAACTTGTTTTTAGCAAAACGTAAAACATCTCTGTTTCTGATGACTTAAAATTTAAAGCGGCGACAGTTTTTAGGTATCTGGACGATTTCTTTTTACTTGAGGATGATTCACGCTTGCATAATTCCGAGGACCTTAATGTTTTAAAAGGTGTAGGCTAAGTTCTCGCGCCTCTGCAGGTTATCCACAAAACGTCAGAAAAACATGTTTTACGGTTACTCAACGCGGAATTATTTTTTTACGTAAAGGACACGCTTACTGGATGAATAACCTTGTGGTGATCAGCCTCCTCCGTTTCACTGAGCA
Source organism: Rhipicephalus microplus (assembly GCF_043290135.1). NCBI lineage: Eukaryota > Metazoa > Arthropoda > Arachnida > Ixodida > Ixodidae > Rhipicephalus > Rhipicephalus microplus. The sequence continues at coordinate 34,391,236 of NC_134710.1, read as the reverse complement.
CACTCCAAACCGGCAAAACGTGACAATGTTAGCTTCTGCTTCACGATTTTCTCTAATAAATCCTGTGAACTCAAGACGGTGGACAGTTTTCCATGGCTGTTTGTGTAGTGAAGATTATCCATTTCTTGAACACGTTTTTCTTGCTGAAGGCTTGTTGCAGACTTTGGTATTTGATGTGGGTGGGATTCTTGAAAGAAAAACAAAAGGGGAAGAGGAATAAAAAGCTTCAGTCATTCCGCACATGCATACAAGTTAAGCATACTGTGTCCGTTCCTGAACAAGGGTGTCTTATTCAACACCAAAATCAGTTTAGAGACTGTGTAAGTAGCGTGAGCTATCAGATTTCCCTACAATAAGATAAAATTCATACCAGACTAACTGGGCAGGCGCTGTGTGAATGAAACACTCGAAGAACACAGGTATGTGACCTGGACATGAGGAGAATGACATGCGGCTTACTGTGCAGCTGTACGCCAAAACTTTCCGATTGTTTTATTATAGCTAAACACTCGTAAATGTACACGAGTAGTTACGGAAGCAGAAATGATTATTTGAGTCATAGATATATGCATTATAACGGCGTGTACCTCTCTCGTTGTCAGGGATTGCATACCCTCCGAATCCTCAGTTTATAGCAGGGGTCTCAAACGCGCGGCCCACGAACCTTTCACTAGCACACCGGCCCGCAAACAATATTTTTTTCGTCCCACTCAAAGAATTTTTTTTGATAGTAAGTACGTTCATAAGCTACGTAGCCATGATTGGTATCATGCGTGCTTATCGAGAGGTATGCCGTCTGATCACTATGAATTAAAACTTAACTGTAGAATATAAACTTCACACTTTAGAATCGGCATTCCCATTTCAGTCAATCTGGAGATCAATATGGATAGGTTTCTGAAAATCTGACGCTGAGTACGCTTCGAACGCAGCAGACATGCTATTTCTTTCAAATGGCAAATATGTACCTGCCATTTACCTTGAACTGAACTTTTGTGACTGCGGCCCGCTACCGAAGGTAAGCTTGAGACCAAGGGTTTATAGATTGTGTTGTGTGCATGGCTGATGTACTGTCACATGAATTGGCAATGCATATGTCGCGTGGCGTTTTCGAAGATAAATTTGGTGGAAATTCAGCGCTCTGCATGCCTCTCTGCCCCTCCCGAGGGTTTGCGCGCTGAAAGCAGGAGCTTATGATTGTTATTACCACTGTTTTACCATTGTTGTTGTAGACATAGAGTTGCTTGTAGCCCTTATTGACTTTTCTATATCCTATTTTTCAGGATTAACCTGGGGTTACGTTTTAAACTAGCATTTTTAAGGCTGCTGCCATCAACAAAGTATCGCAAAATTCCCCGCGTCGCCGAGTGCCTCTGTTCGTGAACGTACGTACACAAAAGATAGCATGCGTTCGCCATCCGTCTCAGGTGCTTCCACTCTTCAAGGCTGCGCAGCGAATCTTCTTCACTCCTCCCCCATCGAATGGGCGATAAAGCCCGGTGAGTGACGTCGTGCAGGAGAGCGATGAGAACACTCGTTTATTTCACCTGATTATGTCACACCTCGCTCCCATTCACGCTGTCAAGAGGCATCCGAGCTGCGAAGTCACCGACAGATATGACTACTAGTTCATTGAATCCATCTCCCATCCTCCGTCTTCTTCGATACGTGGCGGCGACACGTTAAAAGTAGAGAGCCGGAACATTCCACTCTCGGTAAGTGCTTTTTTTCGAGTGACTGTCGAGTGGAAGCCGTTTTCGAGCCATCCGGCGCTGCGCCCGGCCGTGACAGCTTGTGATTCATACACTGCAGGCACGATACAAGTGGCCGCCTAAACTTCCCGAATGCACTTGTGAGCGGAAATTTGGGGCTGCATCTGCGAAGCACCTGTCTGTGACGAGTGCGCGCCTTCGACAGCGTGATGAATGGGATGCTCGGATGGATCCGAGAAAGAAGCTTTGAAAGCGTGCCCGAAGAAGTCGCCGTCTCTACAAATACATTGCGACATATCGCTCGCGTCAGTGCCTCAAAGCATACTCGACCTGTGGATGGTGTCTCTGTTGTGTAGCCTAATGGACGCAGAAAGCTTGGGCCGAAGCGAGCAGTGAGAAGTGAGAGAGGCATTCGTCATCAGTTGGACAGTGCGAGGGCGGCAGGAAGGGCCATTGCACGCACGTTATCTACACTAATGTATAGCGTACGACCAGTATAGATTACACTTACCGCGATCGGCAATCGAACCCGCGACCTAACAATCTCGTACTTCGAGAGCCGCCGTCACCACTCCGTCGCGTTGCCCGCTCGTTAATTTACTATCTCCAAGGGGGCCAACGTAAAGGAGCACTTCATAGTGAAACACTTCTGACAGGCGGGAAGTACAATTCTCTGTACGTGAGTAAAAATAGTGTATATTTGTTGTCACCTCTACATGAGCGCCTACTTCATCTCTTCAAGCCAATGGAAGGTTGTCAGTTTTTCTGAAATTGTGTAGCGCTTTTGACGGAAAATGCCACGACACGGCCAATATATGTAGACGCCGCAGTGCATCCATCTATGACTGCGAGTGACGCCTCGTCCACTTAGTGAACCTGGAGACAAGTGTAGACTGTCTTGTGGTTAGAGTTATATTGAATTCGGCTAGTTCGTACGGATTTGTTTTTTAACACTGCACAAACAATACACACACACAAAACGTGAATTCAGAGCGATGTAATTCAGCCTATATGTATTGCACTTTTTTTGTTAGCGCCGGGCTGAGGAAATGATATGCCTTGAGGGGGTAGCGACAACAGGTCACAGTTTGTTAATTTTCCTGCGTAGCATACGGAGTTCAGAAATATCGACGGGCACGGCTCAACTCGACTATTATTGATGCCTCATTACACGCCAGTCGGTAAAGTTTGGTCGAAGCGGCAGCCCGCATTTACCTGCACATTCATTTTCCTATGGGTAACCTCTTTGGCTGGAGTGTATGCGTTGTACTTGATTAACCGCATTCGATACAATAGAGGGAGATATGATATTGCCGCAAAGACACAGGTACGCAGGTACCAAATAGGGCGTTTGCTTTCGTAACCCAAGGGCCAGAAACGCGAACACCAGAGCACGCGTACACAGAACTACTTCGTTGTCCTCCTCAGAGGCTGGCTACTATAGTTGCCAGCCTACCTTGTGTCAATTCCCCCCTTTCAAGAGCGACCGTCCCGGTCGATTGACGGAGATGCTAGAGCTGGTCATGAAAAAAAAATGATCACGCCAACGAAAAAAAAAAGCCCACGCTGTTGTGGATAATAAGAAAAAGTTCGAAGTGTTCATAACTCGCGGGCGTGATACGGTTTCATCCGTACTACATGGACTACCTCTGGACGTGGACGTCTTCGGTTTAAACTGGTGTCGGAGCGTTGGGGAACTACCTCGTAATTCACGTCACTGAGGCAGCGCACAACTTCGTAAGGGCCAAAGTAGCATCACAATAGCTTCTCCGAAAGCCCACGACGCCGAACTGGTGTCCACACCCATACATAGTCACCTGGTTGAGAGTGGACGTTCCTTCGGCCTTGGTTATAACGGCGAGCGTCGAATATCTTGCTGCGCGCGAATACGGTTCCGTGCAAGCTGGTGGGCTCCCTCGGCTTTCTCGACGAAGTCGTCAACGCTGTCATTTCCGCTGGTGTCCTGGTCTACGGGGAGCATAGCGTCTAGCGGTGTTGTGACGCGACGGCCACAAACAAGCTCGAATGGTGTTAGGTCTGTGGTCTCTTGCACAGCGGTGTTATAAGCAAACGTGACGTACGGCAAAATTTCATCCCACGTTTTGTGCTCTACATTAACATACATAGATAGCATGTCGGCCAGTGTTTTGTTTAACCGCTCCGTCAAGCTGTTCGTTTGGGGATGATAAGCTGTTGTTTTCCGGTGGTTGGTGTGCGTCAGCTTGGTGACTTGTTGCAATAACTCTGCCGTAAATGCTGCTCCGCGATCGGTTATGAAAACAGCAGCTGCACCATGGCACAAAACAATGTCGTGGACAAAGAATCTGGCGACTTAAGAATCTGGCGACTTCAATTGCAGTTCGCTTAGGCACAGCTTTGGTTTCTGCATAGCGAATCAGATAGTCGGTTGCGACGATTATCCACTTATTTTCTGAGGATGAAGTAGGGATGGGACCAAGAAGATCCATTCCCACTTGCTGAAATGGTGCTCGAGGTAGATCTAAAGGTTGGAGGAAACCGGCAGGCTTTGCGGATGGAACTTTACGCCTCTGACAGTCACGGCAGGCGCGGACATAGCGCTGAACGGACGAATACAGCTGTGGCCAGTAGTACTTCTGTCGAATGCGCGCTAATGTCCTAGCAAAGCCTAAGTGACCGGCCGAAGGATCGTCGTGGCACGCCTGCAAAACTTCCTCACGCAGTGCCGTTGGAATGGCGAGGAGGAAAGTTTCCTGGCTGCTCTCAAGATTTCTCTTGTAGAGAACATTGTTTCGCAGGCAATACGTTGTTAAACCACGCGAGAGCCGGCGTGGGACGATAACGTCTTCTCCTTGAAGATGCTGGATGACAAGAAGTAGCTCAGTGTCCTCACGTTGAAGCTCAGCCATGCGCACCACATCGACGATGCTAAGAAACGGTAAATCTTGTCAGACGTCATTATCTGACACAGATGACGTCGGGGAAATAGGAGCACGAGACAGACAGTCAGCATCTGTATGCTTATGTCCTGATCGGTAGACCACCGTTATGTCGTACTCTTGAAGGCGGAGGCTCCAGCGGGCGAGGCGGCCTGATGGATCCCGTAGATTGGCAAGCCAACCGAGCGAATGGTGGTCACTGACCGCTCGAAATGGCCGGCCGTATAGGTAGGGTCGAAACTTGCTAATGACCCAAACGACTGCTAGGCACTCTTTTTCGGTGGTAGAGAAATTATCCTCTGCTTTTGTGACACCACGGCTCGCATAAGCGATTACACGTTCTGCGCCGTTCTGCCATTGCACTAGAATGGCTCTGATTCCTACGTTGCTGGCGTCTGTGTGGATCTCGGTGTCGGCAGTGTCGTCGAAATGTGCCAGCACTGCAGCTGTCTGCAGTCGATTGCGTAGCTCTACGAAGGCTTGTTGTTGTTCTTCCGTCCATACGAAAGGCACATCTGGCCGTGTCAGTCTTGTAAGAGGCTCCGCAATTTTTTAAAATCCTTCGACAAAATGGCGGTAGTACGCACAGAGTCCGAGGAATCGCTGAACAGCCTTTTTGTCTCCAGGACGAGGGAAATCGACAACGGCAGCCAACTTCTCCGGATCTGGTCGAACACCCCGTGGGCTCACCACGTGGCCGAGAAACTTGAGTTCTTGATAACCGAAGTAGCACTTTTCGGGCTTGATGGTAAGGTTCGCTCTCCTTATTGCAGTGAGGACACTTTTTAGCCTTGAACGATGCTCGTCAAACGTGCTTGAAAACACAACTACATCATCCAAGTATACAAGACACGTCTGCCACTTTAGTCCAGCTAGTACAGTGTCCATCATGCGTTGAAACGTGGCGGGAGCAGAACAGAGACCGAAAGGCAGCACTTTAAATTCGTAGAGTCCGTCAGGCGTCACGAACGCGGTTTTCTCACGGTCGCCCTCGTCAACTTCAATTTGCCAGCACCCTGACTTGAGATCTAATGATGTAAAGAACTGGGCGTGGCGTAGACGGTCTAAAGCGTCATCAATCCGTGACAGGCGGTAAACGTCGCGTTCGTGACTTTGTTAAGCCGTCGATAGTCGACGCAGAAATGTAGTGTGTTGTCTTTTTTCTTTACTAAGACAACAGGTGACGCCCACGGACTTGTCGAGAGTTGAATGAGGTCATCATTCAGCATTTCTTGAACTTGACGCTTAATCACCTCTCTTTCCTTCGGGGACACACGGTATGGATGTTGGCGAAAAGGCCGCGCTGACTCCTCGGTAACAATGCGATGTTTTGCAACGGTGGTACGCTGAACTTTCGATGCTGTGGAGAAGCAGTCCGAGAATTCCCTCACAAGGTTTAGCAGCCGTTCTTTTCGTGAATCTGGCAAGTCTGTATTAACGTGAATGCGGCTTCCCAGGTCAGCACAAGCTTTTGCATGCGGTGAAGTCGTATCCAATGTGCCGATATTGGAAAAGTTGGCGATTTCACTGAGGAAAGCGACAGTAGTGCCTCTAGGGACGTGTTGAAACTCATTGCTGAAGTTGTTCAGCAGAACTCGAGAGCGTTTATTCTCTAACCGAACAAGGCATCGGGCTATGCAGATGTTTCGTTTGAGCAGCAGCGGGATATTTGCCTCTGCAATACCTTCATAGTCGTTGAATTCATCAAAAACGTCGCAGGCTACCAAGGTCAACACGCTACTCTCCGGCGGTAACGTGACGTCATCGTCAACTTCCACTTAAAGTTAACTTACTGCTTTATAAATCTTTGTTTCAATCTTATCTAAATTACGCTCACCTAGTTTGGGGAACTACTACGCTTGCTAATAAAAATAGACTCAATTTACTGCAAAAAAAATCCTTGCGTTCCATTTGGAATTTGAGCTTCTCGGCCCACACTGGTCATTTATTTCAGAAATACTGCATTACCAAAATTTTCGATCTTTATAATGTGAGATTAGCTCTTAGCTTCAAGAAAGAACTAGCGAAAAATTGCAAAAATTTATCTGAGCTGGCCTGCCTTTGCCCGAATGCGCCTGTATACACTTGCAGAAACACTGAACGATGGCACGTGCCCACCTTTCGTACATCATACGGTCTGCAAACATTATCTAATACTTTGCCGCGCTTACTGAACAAACTGGAAGCAAGAAACATAGATATGACGCGTACTTCCAAAAAGAAAGTGCGTAGATTGATAGCGTCATCCTGGTAAGGTTTCTCTTTTTTTTTACGTCGCCCATTTTGTAATCGCCAAGTGTCTATCGATTCTGCCTTGCCGACCTTCGTTACAGACCTTCTTTTTACTCCTTCTCTTTGCTACTAAAATTTTTCGCGCCTTCAACAACAAATATTACTTTTTTTTCTGTGTGTACCGTTTTAATGCATTATGCATCCAATTTTTCGGGCCTTCAATTACTAGCCGTTGGTTTTCCTATGTGTAACATTTTAGTGCATATGCATCTCACTGTGGGTGATACCCTGATTGGTGTAACCTCTTTTTTTTTGAAGCGCTTATTCCTGTTCTGTTGTGTGCAGTAGCTCATATGTATACTTTTTATTATCAGTCTTTCTTTTACCGGTGCATCTTTTTTTTGTAAATTGACACTATTTGCACTTTTGTATGTTTCAGTATTGCCTCGTCGTTTCTCTTTTTCTTGTTTGTAGCGTTCCCATGTTTTTCGAATGCAATATCGTTTCTTTGTTTAGTTGTTAGCGTGCATATATTTTTTACTTGCATATTTTTGTTATCGCAATAGAATTGCGATACTTTGGTGTGTTGTGTCTATTACTGTAAATTTCTACAGCATGCATATCTGCCGTCTGCTGCTGACGTTTGAATTGGGCTGACGGGCCTGTCAAGCTGCTTGTATGCAGCTTTTGTCGTCAGCCTTTCAATGTATTCACGATAAATAAATAAAGAATACCTCACCTCAAAAAAAAAACAATTCTCAATGCATTGACGTAACTGCCATGAGGGTTGCGCGCTAAAGCGTGTGCCGTAGAAAACGTTACCTGCGACTCTTGCAAATCAATCACGGCTCCATTATCACACAGAAAGTCCAGTCCGAGAATTAGGTCCCTCTAGCAACTCGGCAGTATTACAAAATCTCCGAGATACGTAAATCCGTGAATACTGACTCGCGCTGTGCACCGTCCCACCGGAGTGAGAAGATGGCCTCCTGCCGTACGTATCTGCGACCCAGCCCACTGGTTGGAAACCTTCTTCAGCCTGCAGGCAAGACCCATGCTCATAACGGAAGTGTCTGCTCCAGTGTCAATTAGCGCCATTACTTCTTCGTCGTCCACAGTTACCGCAATGTTTGATGTCACCACTCTTCGTACCACGTTTGACTGCGTCTGTACATCTTTTTGCTGCCGTCGGTGTCGTCGTAGTGGAGGATCTTCCGTAGAGTTAGCGTCAGCGGCCTCACCTCCGGAGGTCGCTGAACTCAGTTTTCCTGACTTGCAGGAGTGGGTGAACGGCGTCTCGGAGCGCCGCGTGAATGGGCTGGGCTCGGTGACCTGTAGCGAGCAGGCGACGACGAGCGAGACTCTTGCGACCGATGTTCCATACTGCGACGATTCGAGATGAAACTCTCTAATTCCAGTGGTCGCTCGCCAGGTCGTGGACGAGGGGCATTAGGCGAAAATCCACGGAGACCCACACGACGGTATGGACATGTTCGGTAGACGTGTCCGGCTTCCCCGCAGTGGAAACAAAGGGGCCTGCGGTCGGGTGTACGCCAGATGTCACTCTTTCTCGGTCTTGCTTCGACGATCAACGGTGAGCTGCGAGGACGGAAGCCTACCTCCATTTGCTGAGCGTGTCGCTCATTGGGGTAAAATACGCTGGTTGAACTGCACGATGGAGAACGTCGCACTGCTTCCACGTAGCTCATTTCGACGGAGTGCCTCTGTTGTGGCGCCTCGGACGGTAGGGGAGCGTGAACGGCTTGCCGTAGCTCGGCGCGTACCATCTCCGCAATGGAGAGCTGCTCTGCAGGTGAAGCAGTCATCTGCATCTTTTGTAGCTCTTCCTTAATGAGAGCTCTGATAAGCTCTCGCAACGCGCTGATGTCATTGCCGAGAGCGACAGAAGTGACCTCACTTGGGTGTACACCACGGTTATACTGCCTAGCACGCTGAAGGGCCCTCTCCATTGCCGTGGCTTCCTCATGGAACTCCGCAAGTGTCGCAGGCGGGTTTCGAATCAGGCCGGCAAAAATTTCTTCTTTAACACCACGCATTAGGTGACGAACTTTTTTGGATTCGGACATAGAGGGCTCCGCACGCCTGAAAAGCCCATCCATGTCCTCTATGTAAGTCGTCACCCTTTCGTTAGGGCCTTGAACCCTTGCCTCTATAGCACGCTCCGCTGTCTCTTTCCTGTACTCTCGGGCAAATGCCTTGAGGAACTGCCGGCGAAACTCATCCCAAGACGTAAGCGCTGATTCATGGTTCTCAAACCACGTTTTCGCGGAGTCCTCCAGGAAGCAGTACACATAGCGTAGCTTACGCTCTGGGGTCCAATCGTTGATGACGGCGGCCCGATCGAAATGCTCTAGCCAGTCGTCGGCATCTTCAAAAGCAGCTCCGTGAAATGTCTTCGGCGTCTTGGGCTGGTTGATAACCAGGTGCGCTGGTGCTGGCGCGGTGACGTTAGGCGGTGTTTGATTCATAGTCCTCTGACGTTCAGGCAGCAAACCGTGCTGTGGCTCGAGTCCCTGGAGACGACGGCTTGAACGTACGTGCACAGGGGTAAGCTCGGCTGAGCTACTCGGTGGACTTGCGTCAGGGGCGCTCTCAGGGGACCGTATCATCTACCGTACCCCGCACTTCCACCAGAAAATGCCGCAGAGACACAGGTACGCAGGTACAAAATAGGGCGTTTACTTTCGTAACCCAAGGGCCAGAAACGCGAACACCAGAGCACGCGCATACAGAACTACTTCGCTGTCCTCCTCAGAGGCTGGCTACTATAGTTGCCAGCCTACTTTGTGTCACTATTACTTCCATTACATCTATCTATCTATCTATCTATCTATCTATCTATCTATCTATCTATCTATCTATCTATCTATCTATCTATCTATCTATCTATCTATCTATCTATCTATCTATCTATCTATCTATCTATCTATCTATCTATCTATCTATCTATCTATCTATCTATCTATTCATCTATTCATCTATCTATTCATCTACTCATCTATCTATCTATCTATCTATCTATCTATCTATCTATCTATCTATCTATCTATCTATCTATCTATCTATCTATCTATCTATCTATCTATCTATCTATCTATCTATCTATCTATCTATCTATCTATCTATCTATCTATCTATCTATCTATCTATCTATCTATCTATCCATCTATCTATCTATCTATCTATCTATCTATCTATCTATCTATCTATCTATCTATCTATCTATCTATCTATCTATCTATCTATCTATCTATCTATCTATCTATCCATCTATCTATCTATCTATCTATCTGATTAGCACATGGTGGTAAGATGGTTTGATGGATATGACTCGCTGGTAATCACACGATTAATGTTACAGTCTCGGCGCGTACATCGTCAAGCCCATTCCGCCAGACACAGGGTGGGTATGTGTCACAGGTATGCCAGTATGTGCCACAGATGATTGGCAGTTTATATCTGCCAAAGATGAAAGAAAACAGAAATGGGTAATTTTAGAAAGCCTTACATTGGCAGCGTTCACTCGATGAGTGGAAATAATAAATGTCAGGGACCCAGCAGGAATCGATTGCCAACATTGTGCCTGGCGGTCATGTGTTCTAGCACAGAGGTCTCGCCAGGTCTCGAAACTGCTTTGTCAAATAGGCCATATGTGCGTGAACCGTCAATTGCACTTGCAGTGGTGGCTATCCAGTCTAATGAACATGACACATTTTCATGTGGTCGTGACGGGGAGCACGTCAGCAGGTGGCGTGTCCCAGATAAAGCTTTCATTGGCCGAACTTGTGGCTATGTAACTGATAGTTACTAAACAACAATACACACTGTATACACTGATTGCGGCGGCGTCTCTCATAATCATATAGTGGTTTTGAGACGTTAAACCCCACATATCAATCATCAATCTGATTGCGGCGAACAGAGCACCGAAAGTCTCGCAAGCTCCAGAATAAGCTTGAATGTTCGCGGCCGGCACCTAATCCTAAGATTATTTACTACAAAAGCGAAGCTTCTGTAATACTGAGGCATGGTCTGCGTCGAGCATTGCTGACAGTCTTCGGGGGTGAAAAGCGAATATACAGCAAATATGAAACGCGAAAAGTGCACAGCCTATACATTCCTACGATACAACCGTCACGTCGGCTTAACGTCAATTGTAGTTAGGTGTCATAAACTGAAGTTGATTTGTGTAACAGTGTTCAGAGGCACCATTCTCGCGAGCACGAGTGCTAGATATCAGCTTACTGCTTCTAGTGTTGCTAATACCCATGTGTCGGTTGACATCGTTACGCAACTGTAAACAACTGGTTATATAAACCATAAGCGGCTGTTGAACATGTATACTGGCGCGTACAGGTTTAGTACATACCTTTAGCGTATTTCGTAACATTTATTTTAATATTATAAAATTAAATCGCAGTCACTTTCCCTCCACCTGCTTCGCATAACATCAATTCTCAACGTACGGGGGAGCTGCCGAACTTTTTTTTTTTACTTTAAGAGAGGGCATTTTGTAAGCGGGGGTGAGGGCGGGCATGCAGCAACACAAAGGGCTTGTTTCAAAGTGTAAAAAAAGAAGGGTATGCTTAAGCGTCGCCTTTAGAGTGATCCTGCGACACGTTTCCATGTAAGAATGAACTTGTTTCAGTGAGAAAGTTTATTGCCTCACTAATCGACCTCCGCTAAAGTTTTGAGAATCTTTGAACTATGACCGGGGTTATAGAGATAATTCGGACGTGGTAATTGCTTTCTTTCTTCGCTCGTCCGGACGAGCGTGCTCGAACTAAGCAGGGAAAGGTGGCACGGGGGAAAGAAGTTCCATCAGGCGTGCGCCTCCACATTTTTTTTGTTTTTTCTTCGAACATGCACTTTACGTTTACGTTTCCGTTTACGCGAGCGCGTGGGCAGGAAAGTGGCGGCCTCCCGCTATGCAGCTGAGAAAGCTTAAATCAGCCAATTGGCTGCAGTTGGGTAGGTGGCGTGATCACTTATATATATAGAGCATTATTTGTAGGAACAGGAAGAAGCGATTTCAAGCGTACTTTAGGAATTATTTGTATATTTGAGGTCACGTGCTGTGCTATATTGATTGGCTCACGTGTTATCAGGAGCCTCCTATCGCCAGTGTTTTCTGACCATGCTGAAGAAGTGCTGCAGGGCTTCTTTAGGGCCGTTCCACGTGCTATCGGCACAGCCACAACGCACGTGCTGGCACACCTGCTGCACCCAAGCGGAGGGTGAAAGAGCGTCGCTGATTCACTCATTTGCCTGCCGCTAGGGTGCAGCAGCTGCGCTGACACGTGCGTTGCGGCTGTGCGGGAAACGCGTGGAATGGCTCTTAGGGTCGTTCTACGCGCTACTCGCACAGCCGAAACGCACGTGCCGAGACCCCAGCCGCACGCAAGCAGGGGACAAACGAGCCAATCGGCGACGCTCTTTCACCCTCCGCTTGGGTGCCGCAGTGGTCCCGGCACGTGCGTTTCGGCTGTGCGGGAAGCGCGTGGAACGGTGCTTAAGCAGCTCCACTGTTTAAAAAAAAGGCCGCAGTTGAGGTACAGTTATAGCACACTTTTGTTGAGTAGAGGAAGATGGAAGCTTGATGAGTTGAAAATTCGTGAACGTGGGCTGACAAGCGGACCTGTCTTCTTAAATGCTGCAACTGCTTCTGCTGTTGCGTAAGCAGTTTCATCTTTGAAAAAAAAGACTTTCCACGTGTCGAAACACCGCCTTCAGAGACGACCCGAGTTAAAGGAGCCATGACACCCAATTTCCGATCATTACCTGCGTTATCAGGGTTAATCCTTGAGCATTCAAAAGTGAGATGGCGAGATTTTAGTGCGTTTAGTGGAACACCTACTTTTTAATTGAATATTATTACATGTGAGCGAGTGGCCTGAGAGTCCAGCAACACAAGCGCATTCGCGAGGTGTGACGTAACGAGAGCAGCTGGCTGAGCAAGCGTCTACATTTCAGCGAATGATATTTTTGCGAGGCCAGCACCGCGTGAAATTGAAACGTATTTTTTATTGATAAGATATATTAGGAGATGTTGGCGCACAAATATGCTGCCGGCTACTCCTTAGCCCTTGAGTGAAACTTCAACACGTATCCTAAAGTAAAACATACAAAGCAGCGTACGGAAAATAGAACACTCGGAAACAGATATGCAAAGATACACTCATGCGCAAATATCACAACAATATAGTTAGGAAATGTTCGAAAGTCAAAGAATTAAGTTTCTGATAATGTCCTTCGTTAATATTCGGTCCAACCAGCACAAAACAGCAGAGCACACGCCTGGTCCTTATGAAGATGTATTCACTCGTGTGTACATAATAGTCGACACGTCATTCACTTCAGTACACACATATGATGGGTGTCACGTGATACTGCACATAATAGGTATATTTGTTGTACAAATGAAAGTTTGTTATTTCTTAGTACTTGTCGGCGATTCAGCTATCTTGTAAGAAACGTGTTAATGCTTTTGAAGCGTGCGACTGTAAAACTCCAGTCGGCCACGGGCCCAGACGTTTCTTCATGCTAAATGGTCTGTGGTCTAATGCCAACAGTTCTGATTTAAGACTACGTCTCGGCGTGTCGTGATGTGGACAGTCTATGAAAACGCGACATAAATCTTCATCTATAAATCCACAATCACATTCGGGAGTTTTAGCTCTGCCAATTCTGTGCAAAAATGTTTTGTGCATGTGGTGCTAGAGTTTCCGTACTTCGGTGAACTAGAGTTTCCGGGCTTCTATGCAATACCAGCGTAATTTTGAATTCCATAAATGGATCAGTTTGATATAAATCACAGCTCTTTTTACTTTGGTCAAACCAAGCAGTTTTGCTGATTCTGAAAGTTGTATGATCTTTATATTACTACGCAATTCATTTTTCAAAATTGGTAAAGAAACAGTAACGTCTTTACGATGTGCTTGTCGTGCTGCGTCATCGACAGCTGTGTTTCCAGGAATGTTGCAATGGCCAGGTATCCACTGGAACAGTTTAGAGTTCCTTCGCTTTGCACTGAAATTGAGTGGTTTTCAGCGGCTGAAGCTGTGGTAGGAGACGGCGGCATCGCTCCTTGCTGCACGTGACGTCACAGAGAACATTGCAAAATGGCGGTCGCGGGCGGTGGGCAGGATTTATAGCCCGCGGCTTCGAGAGCCTGTTTTGCGTTCGGGTATATTTTATGGCTCACTTTTTATATCTGTACAAGCATATCTGACCCTCTGGTTGTGGTTTTCACTGAAAATCACAAATTGTCCGTGACCGTGTCATGGCTCCTTTAAAGTACTTAAGTTCCCGATTTCTCATCTCGACTAGTACAACGTTCCTTTTATAATCAAAAGATGTTAAACTAAAAAAATTCTACGCTATTCAACAAGGTGCGTAAACAAAAAAACTATAAATGAAAACAGAAAAAAAAATGCAACACCCTGTATTGGTAGAGACACATTCGAATGCGCACGCATAAAAGCAGGTAAAAAAAGTGACGCAATTGCAGGAAATGTTTAAAATGCTGGAGAAGAGAGAGTGATTTCACCACCTTGGAGATAAACAGTGCTTACGGTGCTCGGCTGACGACTCAAAATAGGCGGGTTTGATCCCGGTCGGGGTGGTCGCATTTCAATGGAGGCGAAATGGTATAATGAGGCCCCGTACTGTACACTGTCGATCTTTAGGAAAGGGAAAACGCGAACGCGTTGCCTGCGCTCTGCGGCAGCTGTCTACAGCACCATCAACCCATAAATGAAGAAAGCACGCTCGCTTTTCGCGTCATCTATGGCCAAGCAAGATAACGAGTTATGGCCGGCAGACAAGCGATGCTAGATTACGTTCCCTGATCGCTCTTGCGGCGAGTGATATCGGGCGATTACTGCATCGTCCGCCGTGGTCACGAACAGCGTTTGATATGTTGGCAGTGGACTATACGATTGATTGATTTGATTGATATGTGGGGTTTAACGTCTCAAAACCACTATATGATTATGAGAGAAGCCGTAGTGGAGGGCTCCGGAAATTTCGACCTCCTGGGGTTCTTTAACGTGCACCCAAACCTGCGCACACGGGCCTACAACATTTCCGCCTCCATCGGAAATGCAGCCGCCGCAGCGGGGATTCGAACCCGTGACCTGTGGGTCAGCAGCCGAGTACCTTAGCCACTACACGACCGTGGCGGGGCCAGTGGACTATACGCACTGCAGGCGTGAGCAGAGAGAGAGAGAGTGCAATCTAGCAGCGCTTGT
Source organism: Rhipicephalus microplus (assembly GCF_043290135.1). NCBI lineage: Eukaryota > Metazoa > Arthropoda > Arachnida > Ixodida > Ixodidae > Rhipicephalus > Rhipicephalus microplus. Next base: position 34,376,101 of record NC_134710.1, on the reverse strand, counting down.
CTACCGGCCATAACTCGTTATTATTATTTTTTTCGGCAACAGATGACGCTGCAAGCGAACGTGTTTCTTTTAGCCGTTGGTTGATGGTGCTGTAGGCAGCCGCTGCAAAGCGCAGGCCCCGAGTTCACGTGTTCTCTTCCATAAAACAACAGTGTACATGCGATGTCAGTGCCTGTTAAAAAAAAAAGCGAGATGGTCAAAATTATGAAGAGCCCTCCACCACGGCGTGCCTAATATCGTACTTTCGGCACTCAATACCCTATAAATCAATAATAATTAATAATATGGTGCACGGAACACGTATACATGCAAGTTAGAAACCTTCTTTCTTAAACACATCTTAGGCACAAACAACGCGGACAAGAGGAGACGCATTTTATTCAGACTCAGTTGGGTGCCTTCGTTTAGTAGATATACGACGGCGACTGCAGTTTCGTGGTTGCTAGCGTGCAGGCCGATGTGGAGAACCGTAATGGAGAACCGTAATGACGAGTGCATGAAAGCCATGACCGGCGTGGTCGTCGGGCGATGTGCATGGAGCAGCGGACAGTCGGCTCGCTGTATGCACACTGCTCTGACGACGCATAGTCGCCGCTGGAGAACTGAGACGCCCCTTTCTGATGACTGCCGTATCGAGCCTATTCGTTGAATTGGATGATTTATCGCTCGAAGCGCATCCGTCACTATCGACCTATAGAGCTGGCGTGGGGCGACCAGTTTCTAAAAATGTGCGTGCCTTCTCCGGGGGCCACCGTGCATCTGATTGGTGACGCAATCGCGAGGACGAGATGTCAGGAGCAGGCGACGGAGAAGCGTGAGGACCTTCACTGAGTTGCATATTGAATAAGTGACAGCTTGCTCTGATGATGCAACGACTTAAAAGCCATGGCTAACTGAACTTTCCCGCCTTAGAGTGAATCTGCCTTGCACCGTGTAATTGCTTTAAGACTTATGAAGATAATTTATCATTGAACTCAGGTGCAGCTTCCCCTTTCTAAACAATAAGGAAGAATATAAAGCGAGGAAAAAGGGAGACAACCTAATTAGTCTCACATTTCACTCGCAGCCTAGTCTTGGGGTATCTCACCGCTAAGGTTAGACTTTAGTCACCTTTTCGCACGTTGTCCTACAGCTGAGCAACTTCAGTGTGCTACATCGACAAGCATGGATTCACCATGGTAGACTGATGGCTGTTGCGTAATTGTGTGACTGATTTAGAGTTCGCAGGTTCAATCCCGGGTGCAGCTGCCGCTGGTGTACCTTTACGAATCCAAGGTGGCTCAAAATTAGACCGGGATCCCCCGTCCCCTATATAAGGCGTGTCTCATAATTAAAACGAACTTTAGGAACGTAAAACAAGATGATTTAGTTTAGTTTCGAATGACAAGCATAAGTTCAAACTATACGCGTGCTGTAAGCATTTCACAGTTGGCGGGAGACGTTTTCTTTAAAGCACGTATGCGCCCGCCAATAATGCGCGTTTTACGCGTCAGTTTCTGCAGTTTTGTTCTTCGAGTATATAGACTATATAATTTGTCCTAAGTTTTGATTGTACTGAGAAAAAAAGTGACAAAAAAAAGACTTCGCTTCACCTTTTTATCACGTTGCTTGTGTCAATAATACAATGGCAGCCAGCCCAGTTTCCTTTGAGGTATTCCGTTTCAGCTTACGCGTAATAAATGACGATGCCTGTCATGCACTACGATCTCAGCAAACGAGCCATTGGCGCAGCCGAGGATAGCGAGATGGACAGTTGTTTAAGCGGAAGACATCGACTTCTGGCACGATTAATCATATGATAGCTAGAGAGTACATGAATCACCTGAGCTGATGTCAGTTGCTCCCGTTTACTCGAGATTATAATAATAGCACAATAAATGTTGCATTGTAGAGGATAAGGAAACAGGGCGGGACTAACGACGCCGCTTTTACTACGTTTATCACCCCTTTCCATGATTCGTAAACAGCGAGGGAAGTGTCATGGCGATGCAATATCAGCGCCTCACTGGTCAAGTGTGAGTCATTGACAATAGTAATCAGATATGATCCAGTGAAAGGGGTCGTTTACGAAGCCCACCCTAACTTTTCGTAAACCAGTTGCTTGTCTCTGTTACGCGGGGTACACTTTACCATTGGCGCACTGCAACACTCGCCTCGACACACCCACACACATGGATGACGCTCTAATTGCTCTTTTCAGCGATTTGAGTGCAGGTCCGTCAAGTTGTGCTTTTTCATTTCAAATCAACGCTGGCTTGATCGTTCGATTTAGGATTTTTCCTAGTGGAATGAAACAAGATAACATTATTTAATAATGTTTGATGGCCAATACAAACTTTACGTGACTATCGACTAGTGAAGTCGTACTTAAGCTTTCTGTTTAAAAAACTATTAAAAAGGAAGCGCTAAGTTTAAGAGTTTGCAACTTTACAACAATGAGAAATAATACATATAAATAATGTAGGATTCACGAAGCATACATAACGATTTAAAGTAATTTGTGATGAAATACATCCTGTGTGTTTTTTTTCTTCAGACACCCGAATATGTCTGCAGCGTAGATAACAGAAATGTGAAATTTATGCCGCATTGCGGTCTTGCGCCGTTCTTGTTGAAGCGAAGCGAGAATATAGGCTTTTGTTTTCTTCTTTTAAGTGAGAGATTTCAAAGCAGTTCAATGGCCACCATAAGTTTTCACATGCATTTAACAATCCAAAATTTGCCCGCTACTGAAACTTGCTCGTCATTTTGCTAATCGCGACAGGACTCGCACCCGGTAGCTTAAAATGACTCTGATACTGTCCATACTTACTGCTCGAAGTGGATCGAGTTGAGTACCGGAAATTTAGAGTTTTAAAACCGGCAAGCAGTGAAGATTCACTAGTTACGTTCAGAAAGGTTGCAGTATATCGCTATTAAACTTCCTGCTGAACTCTAAAACCGAAAAGGGGTGCTGAGGTCTTAAATTTGGGGGAGTGCGAGCTTAGCAGAACGACAAAGTCAGCATTTCAACGTTTGCATGTTTGTGCATACTTTCGACACATGTAACACTGTATACGAGCCAAAAGAAGAAACTGTGAGTTTACAGGACAGCATTCAAGCTTACAGAATACTTGAGAAGGTTACTTCGCAACAGGAAATCAAAAGTTATGATCATACGATCAGAAAGGAGGAGAATCGAAGGAGGAAGGACAAGGAGGTTAGCATACGATCAGAACTTTTCATATTATATTGCGAAGTAGCCTGCTCAGGCTTTTTTAAAAAAATGCGTTAAAATGATTGCTGCGTGAACAGAAGACGACGTTGCATCGTTCACGAGAGCTTTCAAAAACTCAAAACCTTTTCAAATTACAAAAAGCGATAATAAATACCGGCACATTCTACCTTGGCTGTGGTGAACACATCGATGGAGCTGAAATGAATGCCTTGTACAGTGCGATGTCAGTTGACGTCTAAGAACCCCAGATAGTCGAAATTTTCGGAGCCCTTCGGCGCCCCTCATAATGTTATTGTGTCCACCACTGAGACTAAGTGGCTATGATGCTCGGCTGCTGACCCGAAAATCGCAAGTGCGACCCCGGCCGCGGCGGTCCCATTTTAGTGGAGGCGGAATCGTAGAGGTAAATAGAAAGTTTTAACAAGCTACGGAAACACATTACATAAATACGACACGGTTCCTTTTCGTATGCGCGAACATTGTTCGCGCATGCGCACTCGTCAGCCGGTTCCGTGTTGCCGCCTTTCCGTAACGTGTTTCTGTAGCTTGCTAAAAACTCTCTAATGGCAGTGCATGATAAAGAGCACCAGATGGTCGAAATTTCCGAAGCCTTGCGTTCGCCCGCTGAGCGCTAATTTGTGTCTTTCCGGACATAAACAAAAATTCGCACCCATCCACTACGACGTGTTGTGTAATAACGTCAAGGTTTTGGGACTTAAAAGCCCCCCAAAATTAAAAAAAACTGCACAGGTGCGGGCAGTGAAACGTGATGCGCTGCCCATGCATGTGCAGTTTTGTTTATTTCTTCTTGAGAATGGTGCAAACTCACGTCATCCCCTGTTGCTGGCGCTTCCATGTGTCGGTGGTGAAACTGTGGTGCTGTCCTTCTTTTGTTTGAATTGGTGCGCCTTAGACTGCATTGCGGCCCGCTGCGGTGGCCTAGTGGCTAAAGTACTCGGCTGCTGACCCGCAGGTCGCGGGATGGAATCCCGGCTGCGGCGGCTGCATTTCTTATAGAGGCGGAAATGTTATTGGCCCGCGTGCTCATATTTGGATGCACGTTGAAGGACCCCATGTGGTAGGAATTTCCGGAGCTCTCCACTACAACGTCTCTCATAACCATATGGTGGTTTTGGGACGTTAAACATCACATGTCAATCGTTATACTGCGTTGCACCTAAAAGGCCCCTCACCATGCAGCCTCTGGAAATACAAAACGAGGGCATTATTCTCTCCCGGCGTGTTTCACTTTTCTGGTGCATTTTGTGGCGCACGAACACTGATTCTCGGGACATCTGTTCTCGAGTGATTCACATACGCGAAACATCAGGTGTGAATTGTCTGCTGCACTGCTTTGCCATGCAGCCGCCCACCTTCCTTGTCTCGCATGACCATCGCGCGCGACCTATACTGACTTCACTTTATTTTGGGTGCTTCCAACTGCGCAAGTGGCGATAATATAGCGTGTAGCCGATGAGCGCGATATCTTGACAGGCTCAGCGCTTAGCGCAGACATTGTAGCACACGTGATTTTAAGGGCTAAGTGGCGAGGAGGAGGTATCGCCTCTGGGAAGTGCAGCCAAGGTGAGGAAGAAACTATTTTCTCGTATTTGAGCGTCAGGTGCACGATGCAAGAGTGGCGCTTTTAAGCGCACACGCACGCTGGTTCACTAAACCTGAGTGATTTCGTTTTCCGAAAAAAGTTGGCCTGCATGTGCGGCATCGTCGATAAACTGGAACTATAAGGCTGAATTTCAGTGTGGTGTTGGATGGCTTCCTGGCGTTCCCTTCATTGACACCAAAGACAACCTTGTGAACGCAAGAAGTTCTGTGCCGCGTAAGGAATATACACCCACGTCACCACAGAGGATCATATATCTGGCTGTGTGCCACAGGCGTGCGTCGAAATTCTCCCAGATGGCATTATCATGGTAGTCCGAAAGGTAAGCAGATTGATTGATTGATTGATATGTAGGATTTATTGTCTACAAACCACCATATGATTATGAGAGACACTGTAGTGGAGGGCTCCGGAAATTTCCACCACCTGGGGTTGTTTAACGTGCACCCAAATCTGAGCACACGGGCCTACAACATTTCCGCCTCCATGAGAAATGCAGCCCCCGCAGCCGGGATTCGATCCCACGATCGGCGGGTCAGCAACCTTAGCTACCAGAGCACCGCGGTGGGGCCTTAAGATAAGCAGACTTCTCTCGTTTACTTTAGTTTAGGTTATGGGGAAATGAGTGACCGTGTGACGCTGTGCAGACCTTGTAACCAAGGTAACGAGAAGGATATCGCAGTGGTTTTCAGGTGCTGACTTGAAATGGTATTTGCATCTCAACGGCCGCTGCGTGCCGTGTATGTTGTGGTAGTGTAATGACGGCGTTTGGATCATGCTGTCAGCGTGCCGACCTGCGCGTGTGGAGGATTTACCGCACAGAAAATATGTCTCTATTCTCAGTTTCTTCACATACCTGGCATGCACGGTACTATAGTAGTTGTGGTACTTCACTGCTGGCCCGCAGGTTACGGTACCACACTCCGGCCGCATTTTCGATTGAGGTGAAAATACTTGAAGCTCGCGTACTTAGGTTTGAGTGCACGTTAAAATATCTCTCATAATAATATTATCGTAGTTTTGGGACGTTGAACAAAAAAATTTCAGCTCAGTCACCCTTGTCCTTATCAAGACACTAGACCCATTGTAGCAGAAATGGTTAGCTGTTTAGAAGGCTGTAAGATACAAACCACCGGATCCCAAAATAATCACGAGCCTTACCCCCGTAATCTAGGACGTCCCTTGACTCAACGCTTGACTAGAGTGTACTAGAAGCTTTTGAGTGGCGCTAGCGGCTGCCTGGGAGCGGCCGTTTCGGCGTGGAATGATGCGGTGGCGCTGGCGTCGACCAATCCACCCGGGTGGATGGCTGGCAGGCGTTCCGCGTACGTGTTGGTACCTCTCTGTCGCGCCAAATGTGAAGATGATCTCCCTCTTTTTTTTCTTATTCACATACCTCCCCTTTTCCGCGCAAATAAACGTTATTTGACATTATTGTTATTGCAGTTGCTGCTGACCGCACTGCAGCCCGAAGCAACATGGTACATTGTACAATATAACGAGCGCGTTTTTTTTATTTTTAAAGTGTACATATTTTATACGAGAAACCAGCTGGCCGGTACACACCAGAAGCACCCCCACCCCAACAAAAAGAAAAGGAATATGCTGCACACAAAACGAAGAACTCTTGGTCGATTCCACGTAAAACACCAAAGCTGGACTCAAATAAAAGGCTCGTTGCTTGTGGCTGCGTGCACACACGACAAAAAGTAGGGTTTATTGATATTATTTGAAGAACAGCAGAGTTTTTCCAAACCTCTTTTTGGTTTTAAAATATGGGAATAGATTCATTGTTGTAGGACCCACAGAAATGCAAATACGTAATACTGCAGAAGAATATCTTAGGTGAAACATAGTAGTCGAAGATTTTGAGAGTTTAAAAAACGCAACAATACTGCAAAGCAAAGTCGTAACTAATGATAATCTTTATTGATAATATAAAAATGCAAGGTTTACATATTTAAAAAACAATACATTTGGACTTAGGTAAATTGTAAAAAACGTAAAATATAGAGCCAGGATACAAAAGATAACATAAAACAAAGCAAACAAAACGACAGAGTTTAGGTTGTCTTTCCAAAATGCATTTAAATAAAAAAAGATATTATGGTCGAAACATCGTTTGAAGGGACACTGAAGTGTAACAATGAATTGGCTTAGATTGATTAATTATGCACCGAGATCCCTAATGCTGCTAAATTTACCATCACAGGTTTAATACAAAAAGATTCAAGATCAAAGATTTATTTTGAGATTTCGCGTCATTATTTGCACGTTCTCTCGCTTACAAGCCTCTTCTAGGAAAAATTGTTTTTCTTCTTGGTGTACCGTCCACAAATTAAGTGTGTAAGAAAATATGCACGAAAAATGACATTCTTTTTACGCCACTGTAGCATTTTGTAGCCTACTCAATTTTAGGTGCTGCTGTGCGCTTCTTCGTTTCTCATCCCGCGACTTGTTCAAACAGGAGAAGTATACGGCTCGTTGAATGCAAAGTTCACGAGTGCTAGGATTCAGTGAGCACGCTACGTACGACACGCCATCAAATCCAGGAAACTCGTGCAGCGCCCATGACTTTTATGGTAGGACAAGACCACGAAGGTCACCGAGAGTGACAACCGTGTCAGACGAGGGACTTGAGCTTGTCTCGTCAGCTTCGTCACCTTCTGAAGAAGTTGCACCGTTGGTATCCACAAGGAGCTGTGCACGAGTGCTAATGCGTCGCCGTTTTCTGTTGTCATTCTCAGCCGGCACACACTGATGCCGACACTGTTTGGGTCCGCGAAGCCGGAGTTTTGAGCGTCAAATATGCAGGCAGGTTGGGCAAGATCGTCGGGACTGCATCAGGGGCAAGTGTCGGCGTTACCCTAGGAATTCGGACTTGAACACCATTGATAACATGTACGTAGTCTCTCACAATGAAATGCGGTTTGAAATGTAACTCGCACACAGCACAATCGGCGTCAAGTGGCTTGTCAAGCCGATGGAGGTTTCGCTCCCAAAGAAGTCGTCATTCTTCGTCTTTCGGGGCCTTAAAAAGCGATAACTTCCGACTTTGTTGCACACGCGGATATCCAGTTGTGCAACCTGGCGCGTAACAATGGTTTAGACGCTGCTTCTTCATCATTTCGTAACTAAAACCGAGATGCCGGCCATGCCGCCGAGCCAGCCGAGTAAACCAAGTGGGAAGATTGGGCGATGGCAGCGCCGCCGCTACTTTCGCCACAAGTTGGGGATGGAGAAAGCAAGGGGAAAGCGTTTCGGTCGCGCCACTCAAAACTTCTAGTACACTCTAGCTTGACCTTCACTTGAAAAAGGCGATGGGCGCGCCGTCTCTAGGCACGGCAAATCACTGCATATTAGCAATAATCTGCGGCGATGCTTGAGTAGCGCATTTCAGCCGAGTGGTGGCGCAGTGCTCAAGTCTGTCAAGTGAAGGTTGAAAGTCGAGTCGAGGAGCGTTTGTGAATACGGAGGTAAGCCTGTTTCACCCTTAAAGGAAATCTCTGAGTGCATCGCGGCAAGCGCTGCAGTCGCGCACCGGCAGCAGCTCGCGCATGCGCAGACGCTTGAAGAGGGTCCCATTGAACCGCATCATCGGCTACGGTGGTGTGCACTGGCCACATTGTCAGGCAGCCTGCTGATTTCATCGTTGCTGAAGGTCCCGGAAACTCGGCGCTAATGTCGGTTTCAAAGAACATGCACTCACGTAGAGGTTGCCGGGCATCCTCAGATCCGGTTCAACGGAGTGAGGTTGGTGTGAATATTCGCATTTATTGGCTTTCACAAGTTTGTACAAATGAAACGAAAATCAATACCCCTGTAAAGAACTTCTATTTTGTTTATATGTCTTCTCTCATTCCTTATTTTGTGAGTTTTAAATCAGGCGAAGTGCGGGAAGTGATTGACTTGCGTTCGTAGCTCTAGCCTCGGCTACTTCTCGCCCCTCGCTCAGTGATATTAGACGTTGGATCGCGGTCAGTTATCTCATTAGGTTGGCGTGTCAACTACGGGCAAGATAAAGACAGCAAGTTTAGGTGGGCAGAGAACGGAAGCCATAGCGAGCTACGCTGAACAAGTCAACCATGCATTCGTCGGAGATGACTTAATCAGGCAGCACATGTTTTCCACGCTTCTGCAGTGTGCTAACCCACGGATTCGCAGTTCCACAAAGGTTTTTCAGCTTTTCCTAAAGGCAATGGGAGAGAACAATAACTTTGACTCATTGATTTTGCAGGTATTGAATTTGCATAAGCACATATGAGTAAACCCTGTTCTCTGCAGGTCTGACTGAACTGACAGAAGTGCAGTGTTTCTTGACTTATTGATGAAGACGGCAGCCAAGATCCTGTGGGGAAAATGCATCTATTGAAAGGCTCAAATTCGGGTTGGCTCGGATACATAGTTCTAGTTTCTTTTAATTTTGGCGTGTAGTTAAATTGATGTCAAGTAATTATAGACTGCTTTCATATCGTGGAATTCTCGTAGCCGTAGATTCAAAGTTTGTGAGTCACTACTAGAATCACTGAAATATGCGTGATGAACTTAATGCTTCTAAATATTATTAAAGAAAATCGCGATGGAGCCAACATTCTGACAAGTGAGGTTTTATTCGTCAGGACAACAGCGTTTCCTTGACGAAGACAAGTCAACTTGCCGAAACCCTGTTTCCAACAACGTTCTTTCTCGAAAAAAAGGGCAGATCCCACGTACAGTGGGAATCGATGATGTGCGAAGCACGAATGAGGAAGTTTGATATATGATTTTAAAATCAGCAGAACGTTACGAGGCGGACGTAAATCATGCCGTGCATCACTTCCATGTCACGATTATTATTTTGCTCCTGGAATGTGTGTTACTCGTTCATTCACGTCCCGTAATACCACATTTGGTATATGTAAAGCTAGCGAAACGGCCGCAAACACGTTTTGAGAGTTTCATGTAGTCATGCATTACATGACACGCATGGCATAATTATCATGTTTGGACGTGTCATTTACCTTCGTCGTTTGTTCATGTCACGTGATACCAAATTTGGTATAAGTGGAGCTAGCGAAACGGCCGCGATCGCGCTATGAGAGTGGCATGTAGTCATGTCTTACATAATACACGTATCATGATTATCATGTTCGGACGTGTCATTTACCTTCGTCGTCCATTCACGTCACGCAATGGCAAATCTGGTATACGTGACGCTTGCGAAACAGAAGCGAGTGCATTATGAGCGTGGCATGTGGTCATGTTCTTTCATGACACGCATCTCATGATTATCATATTTGCACCAGTCATATACCTTCGTCATTCAGTTACGTCCCGTAATACGAAATGTGGTATATGTGAAGCTAGCGAAACGACCGCGAGGGCACCATGAGCTTGGCGTGTAGTCACGACTTACATGTCATGCATGTCATGATTTCCCCATTAGGGCCTGCCACTTATGTTCGCCATGCAGTCATGTTATACCATATCAGTTTTGCATTATGTCATGTGAACCAAACCACCGCAAGATCAGCAATTCCATGAAATGTAAATTATAACATTCATGACATGCATGTCATAATTTTATATTACGACTAGTCAGTTATGCTCGTCATACACTCATGTTATGGCATGCTAATTCAAGTAGACAGGGCCATCATCAAAATGGCCAGAAAGCTAAGTCGTAGGTGGCTAGATAGATAGATAGATAGATAGATAGATAGATAGATAGATAGATAGATAGATAGATAGATAGATAGATAGATAGATAGATAGATAGATACGGCCAAACTGACTGAAGTTTGCTAAGGAATTCTTCGCATTTAAAAACGAAAAAAAAAATTCCACTTTACAGCGACTGCCGTGATGCTATGCGGGTTCAACACAATAAAACAAACGAGAACGAGTTCAGGAATGGTGTAGCTTGAGATAACGACCTGAACGTGCTTCTCGACGGCATTTCATTACTTGAGGTATCCAGATGCACCCGATCCATCCGTTCACCACCCTCTCCTTTAACCCTTTCCTGCTCTCGCCCATCGCCTAGCCTTTGGGTGTGCTTTGCTTTCATGGGGGAGAGAACCCATAAAGTAGAGCCCCACGACGGTAATCATATGAGGTAGTTTTTTGTTTAGTTGTGTACAAATTCGTGGGCGGCGCCTTGCATTCTTCGTGTTCACAATGTCGGTGGTCACGCTGACTCCAAAATATAGTGTTTTGAGATGGCGTGTCGCTGTTAGTGGCACTACGTGGGCAACCAATAGAGAAGCGTCACTGCAACGCTACTGTATTCGCTAACCTTAAGAGCGCTGTGATGGTGTGGCGGCATTGCTTCTAGCCACAAAGAAGGAGCACGAAGGAAAAAAAAATCTGACAGACTTATATTTGAGTGGGGAACACGTCTTTCTCATCTCCTGAGCAAAGTCATAATGTAACGTTGCATAACGACCACTCCCTGAAATATGGCTGACCAACGGTTCCCGTTGAGGAGCGCGCGTTTGCACTGGCATTGAATGAAATAAAGGAGGCGTTGGATGAGTTTTGAGACCCCTTGTCTTTTTTAACGCGACAGCGTTAAAGAGCTCCTTTTGCAGAAGTTTTGGTGTCGGTGGTTGTGAGCGAAAAATCATTCTGTGCGCGACCTAACAATCGAAAGATGCAAGTAAAATAATAAGAAGTGCTGGATCTGAGTGGGGTTGAAATCTGGGTCGTTTGCGCGGCAAGCAGGTGTTCTATCGCACTGCCACGCGTCGGCCTATGAATATTGTGAAAATAACTTCCTCTGCTTGGAAATGCAGTGAAGGTAACTTTCATGGTTTACAAAACACGCGTTTTGTACACATGCTCCCAAATACATCAAATATTCAAGTAATAAAATGCGTGGTACAAGCGTACCTTCCACCGCACAGATAACTAAGCAGACCTCAGGCTCTGACACTCAGGCTTCTTCAGGTCGGGGCAAACCCTAATCCCGCGCTATTGAACAAAATTTATCCCGAAATACAACCAACTAATACATGTTCGTACTGCCACGATATAGCTACCTTGGAAGTTATGCTCTGGCGGTGCCCCGTGTTACGCTGTGGGGAAATGGGAGGGTGCTCTCGAAAACTCCGGACTTGAACAACAGCTATGGACAGTCCACCGGGCCTGCGATGCAGCAGAGAGACTTGGTCTTTCTGTTCCGACGTGGGAGCGGCCCGCAACGTGCTAAAGCACGTTCCGAAGGACCAAATAAAGTTCATCCATCCATCCAAGCGTACGTCGCCGTCAGGCGTCAGAAAATGTATTTACCATAATGAGTTCATTGTTTGAAGCCGGTCACCCACTACAAAATGCACACACGTCCCTCGAGGCCTCGTAGTGGGTACATCGCAAGTTCGAAAATATTTCTTGCTCTAAGTGGCAGAAGTACACACTAGGGACATCATATCGTTATCGCGTTCAACTCCTAAAGGCGAAGCTTAAGAGGTGCCAATTTTTTTCCTTTCCATTTCGATGGAGGCAAAAATGTTGTAGGTCCATGTGCTCAGATCTGTGTGCACGTTAAAGAACCAAAGGTGGTCGAAATTTCTGGAGACTTCCACTACGGCGTTTCTCATAGTCATATGGTGGTGTTGCGACGTTAAACCCACATTTCAATCAATCAATCAATCAATCAATCAATCAATCAATCAATCAATCAATCAATCAATCAATCAATCAATCAATCAATTAATCAATCAATCAATCACCCGTTTCTTTTTCTTTTTAGTGATGTCATAAACATTCACCTGAAAACCCTGAGCGGCGAGGAGGCCGAGACACGCCCTCTGATGTTTCTCTTTTTCGGCATCGGCGTAGCGAGTGGCATTCGCAGTTCAATGTGCTTTGCGAGCTTGCGCATCGTCGGCAGATTTCTTCATCTTACGAGAATATTATAGATGCCGCCATATCCCACGCTCAGCGCTGCCACGGTAGTTGAAAAATTGGTAGGGGGAACAATCAGTATAGTTACAATGAGCTGGTAATTCGAGTGCTCACCAGGGACTAATCGTTTTCCGTGGAGTTTGCGCTGAGTATAGTCGCGTGATCCATGTATCAGTCAATGCAGCGCAACCACTCTGATCTTCTTTGAGCTGTCATATTTGAGGTCTTCAGGCAGTGATTATTTGACTGTTTCGCGTGGCATAAAGCCCAACCAGGGCAACATCATCATAGCCAGGCTTTTTTTTTTTCGAGTAGTTATTGCAGCCAAATGTGGTGCGGTCTACCATATTACCGCAGCTGTACTTACGTACCATCCTGGCACTTACAGTTTATACGCGTACACTAAGATACAGTCGTTCAAAGACGTTATATGCTCGATAAACATGCACTCGTGGCGCCTTGCATGAAGCACTGCTGCGTGCCAGTTACGTGCCACACATGGACGACTCAACGCTGAAAATGGCGCGTTGGCAGGGTGCTGTTGTCGCTTTTTCGTGGATCGAGACGCGACACGCTTCCCGTGAACCATTTGCGTCTATTACAGCGTGTATTATTGGTACACCAGCACATTTAATAATAACTGAGACGCCACTTCTTGTTAGGAGGAGTACGGGGGGGGGGAAGGGGGTTGCGATGTTTTTTCAGGGTTTTGTTTTTTTTATGAATAGTTAGAAGCGAGATTCTGATAAAATGTGACAAAGTTGTTTCTTTTTGGCATTAGCCTTTTTTTTTGGGGGGGGGGGGGGATGGTCTTCACTGCAAGTTCACAAACCGCACAACATTGAAACTGCTTCCGTAGTCGCCGTTGTCCGAGTTCATGGGCATTGTGCACGGTAGGTAGTCTTCACCTGGGAATCTGCGGCGAGGATCAGTGCTCAGGTGCGTTTGCTGAGAACCGAGGACGCGGACCGAGCTCGCGGTGTTTTGGAGGGAGGATGCCTAAATGCGGCTTCTTATGCAAAATGAAGATTTTTCATTATTTTTTCTTTTTCTTTCCTTGAAAACCAACTCCTGGGACTTTTTGACCATGTCAAGGTAATTGTGTTTCTATGTTCCTGAGACTCTGTTGTCACGATGCCAATAGCTGAAATGCTCAAGAAATTTGAAAATAAATTTTAATAAGCAAAAAAGATGCAATATCGAAACCCAACCGGACGTCCTGTCGGTGTAATACGTGCTATTTGGTAAGAACCGGAGGCCGTATACTGGTTCCACCGGCGCGGAGTATAAAAACTGTGAAAGCCAGACCAACGAAGTGCCGGCCAAAGACCACAAAGAAAGGAATAAAGCTTTCCCGTGCTATACCCGTGCGAAACACCGCCGCCATCGCCTTGTGGCCAGCACAAAAAAAACGCTGTAGCGGTCAAAGTATCGATGCCATCGGCTGCGTCAATTACGTCGACATGCCAAAGTTGATGTCGCACAGACAGAGTTGACAATTATTCTGGTAAGCGAGGCGAGATTTCTGAGGGAATCTTTGAAATTAATTTGCAAAAAAGCAGCGCATCTCTCAAGCTTGTAATTTTACTTAAATGACGGAAATGCACAAAGGAATGTACCCAGCGAATTTTATTGGGACCCATTGACCTCGAAAAATTACCGGAGTTGGCCTTTTTGTAAACGCCAACGGATGATGAAACTTTTGGCAGAATTTTGACCGAATTCGGCCAACTTGCTCTCAACGTCAGTTTCACTTTTCCCGCTGTTCTTCGCACTCGTACAGCTAGAGAAAAAATATCAGAAAGGTAGGAATGTTAACTAGACTAAGGAATTGGCATGACTGTTGGTACCCAACAAGTTAGTTGGTCGTTAGATGGCTGTTTAATCTACTACACTGGAATATAAACCTGAAAGTTTTTGATGTACAAGCGAAACCCCACTATTGCAGTCGTATTATTTATTTTAGAAGACTACTCAATGGCATTACCCGTATGAAAATACGTTGAACGTGTAGAACGTGGGTGAGGGCAGAAACGTATTATGCAGAACCGTATCGAGAGGGTTCCATTGTAATGATTTACAGTTGTGGCGAAAAGAGATACAATGAAAAAAAACCGTACCTCTGGATATATGTTTTCCGTGTAGGTTTGTTCACATGATAGGAAAAAAAATGAAGGGCTTGGCAAGAACACGAACTTTCACATTAAAAAGAGAGATAGAGAGAGCTGGGGAAAAGAAACAATGTTTCATTGTAGACCATAATCGTATTTTTTCCTTCGCCTCGACTCGGAGGCCATAGTATGCCATACGAGCTCGATCAAATGTAGGCAAGTGGAGGTAAATACATGCGTACAAAAGAGTGGGTGAACAGGGGTTGCTACGAACTGCCTGTATGGTCTAAATTACTCTTGTGTATGGGCTAAATGATACGCGAGCCGTTGTTTTAAACGATGAGATGGTAATGACAGCAGCAAAGTGAGGCGATGAGATCGTTCATTAGGGTGTTATCGGGCTTTATAGGTATGCTTGAATCGCCATTATGGTGTAAATAACACTTCTTTGGTTAGCCGACAATTTCCGCGTAGGTGGACGATTCGGCTTTCAATGTGACGACACACATACAAACACACTCGCTAGTGCGATTAGCTTGTTTACTGCGTCTTGCTCCCGCACTTCATTTTGTTGTTTGAATTCGAACCTTAATGAGAATGGTGGAAAAACAATGTTTCAATCGTCGAATGGGCTTAAGTTATAGGTAAGGGTAGGGGGTTACGAAGAAAGCCTAATGAATTGACACAGGCCGGACTAGAGAATAGCTGTCACATAAGCTTACTCCGGAAAGAGTGCGACAGCTTTATCGTGGTGTTTATAGCTGACAACCGGTGGTGGGCGCAACTTTTTGTGAACGGCAAAGAGCGTCAGTGCCAGCTTCCCCGCCTACCTTAGTTTGCCGCTCGTCGCATACAGATGAGAAGGAATTAATTAAAGTTAGTATGAGGCACCTATTAGTGGCGTGTTATGTGTAGCGCCACTAATGCGGCTGCTGCAGAGTGTGGAGGGAGTGAGTTCCCAAGCAGTCAACTAAAGACACCGGTCGTTTCCGCGAAGGCGAATGGGGTAGACCCGCGCACGGGATAGAAAGGAGACTCCTTCGTTCACACGGCTCACGAGCAGAGCCGCCAAGGTCGACCCCAGTTTGGGTCAAAAAGGAGACAGCGTACTCGGAAGCGCGTCTTGCAAGAATCAGGTCAAGCGCGGTCGTCTGAGTTAAAGTCCTCCGCGTTTAAGACCGCTCTTAAGGAGGCTTCTACGAAGCGACGTTTAATGAGAGAGCTGGCGGATCTCTAGCGAGAGAACGCGAGAGAACGTCTATCGACAGAGGTCAGCCGACCAAGGTCAGCTCGGCCTCACATGGGAGAAAGTGTGACACGTTGAAAACCTATCCCCTCTCGTGTTGTATTTGGTAACGTAGCTTTTACCAATGCAGTGCCTGTTATGAAAGTGTTTTTGCGATTGGTTTTTGCGATGCGAGCCCACACGTGTGATTGGCTTGCGTGAAGACCCTTTGTTCAACCGAGGGTTGAAAAATGGGTGTTTGAACCTGAAATGAAAGAGCGGAGGTTCGGGCTTGACCCGAGCAGATGCATGAGTGCTGCAATAAAGCGTCTCTCCACCGGACTACGACTCTCCCTTCGCGCCGCCGGCAAGCTCTCGAGTGATCGAGGGGCATCCATTCCGAACCTCAACACCTTCTCTCCTTAACTAGTGTAAAAGCTAGTCGAGGAGTGAGGAAGTCGACTAGGAACCTCAAGCGGACTAAAAGAGCCAAATGTACAAGTGTCATTGCGACGGAAACGTCTCGCGCCTGAACGTTCTATGCTTTTCTCATTCAAGCCACGTTTCTTATTGCCGGAAAAGAGAGAATATTTAAACCAAACAACAAAACAAAATAGTCCGATCATGTGCGAAGAGCCCAAAGACACGCGAATATCCAGCTTTTCTCTCCCTGAACATCAGTATTCAGTATTATGCTGTGTTTCCCTACATGTGATCTGGCTCTACTCCAGCAAAGACCTTAAATTGAAATCTGTGGCCGTGCTAAAAGAAAGATATGAAAGCGAGAGGTTTTATAGGTTTGGAACTAAACATGTATGCTTGGCTTTCTGATACCTGTTCTTACAGCACTTTGCTTTGCTGCTCTGTAGAAGAACAAAAAAAAAAACGTGACAAGATTGTAAAGTCGAAGTGCTTCTAGCTGTTCTAAGAAGTGATGCTTCACATCTGACAGCTAGGCAAATGCACCCCTTGATGCAATTTTATGGTTTAGTCGCACACGCTATCCTTAGGAAGAGCGTTCGGAACTCGGTATTCACATTGCAATGCACACTAAAGGGACACAAAGAGAAAAAAATTGCCTTGTATCAGTGAAATTCTCTTTCTCTACAACAACAACAAAAAAAACATCGCGCTTCCTGCGAGAGGACGCTTGCTAAGTTAAAAAGCATGCGAAAAGAATATGCGGGTGGTGAAGCCGCCACCTTGAAACTATAGCACATGTTATAAACTTTTACGGCGTCTACCTGTGCGATTCCTAACGGGTAAAAAGGGAAGCTCATCTTGCGAAGTAGCTGTAGCGACTTCACATACCAAGTTTCGGAAAATTTCGTTCGTTGAGTGAACGTGGCTAAAATACGAAAAAAAGCTTTGAAATTCGTGACGTCACCATCAAAGATTTGAGGAGGAAAATTTTGATGTCAAACTTTTCGCATTCATTTTCTCATCCATTAAAGAAATTATGGTGGTGAAAGTACCAATTCAGTCGTCAGTGTAATTTGCTCGCTTTAACTAATTTTTAGTTTTTTATTGTCTTTTTAATTTGGTAGTTCTCACACTTAAGTCTTTTGTTATTCATATATACCCTAAAGGCCCATTCGGGCTATAAATAGAGGGTTTTTAGTTGTACAATAAATTATCAAAACATGGTTAATATATATTGAAAAGAATAATCTACAGTTCCACAGACAAAATACAGTTTCACAGACAAAGATGCAAAGGAAGAAAAAATTGGTGACATGAATGAAAACTCAATAAGAAGGACACTGCTGTAGTGCGAGAAAGTATAAAAATATAGAGAAAACTCTCGTGAAAGAAAGGAAATTCATTTACAATGAAAGAAGAGTAAAAATAAATGCTTACATGCACATACAAAAACGCATAAATAGGTAATTTTATAACGCGTCGACACGCACGACGCGTGCACTGAATAGGACAACATCCAGTTCACAAGAAAAAACAGAATCGTTTATTCCTCCCGCTTGGAAGTGTATATATAGCAACTAAAAGGGAGGGGGGAGAGGTGTTCGTCAAGGGCAAGATAGCAAGCACAAAGGCATGCGCCACTAGCGCTTGCAGATGAGTTCGATAAGGCTGACGTCACTTTCCAACCGGTAAGTTATATGTCCAAGAAAATATTCAACTCGTTTACAAAATCTGCATGATCAATGACTGAATTCATGTCCCTTGGCAGTGTGTTCCCGTGATGTATGGCTTGATTGATTGATATGTGGGGTTTACCGTCCCAAAACCACCATATATGATTATGAGAGATGCCGTAGTGGGGGGCTCCGGAAATTTCGACCACCTGGGGTTCTTTAACGTGCACCCAAATCGGAGCACACGGGCCTACAACATTTCCGCCTCCATCGGAAATGATGCCGCCGCAGCCGGGATTTATCCCGCGACCTGCGGGTCAGCAGCCGAGTACCTTAGCCACTAAACCACCACGGCGGGGCGTGTTGTATGGCTTGAAATAATGGTGATTCTTGATACATGTTTGTGCGTGCCAGGTAACGCTGTATTTCGAATTGGTGATCAATATGTTAAAGAATATAATGAAGTGTGTTTATGTGGGCTTCCTGAAAGCAGGACTTACTATGACAAAATGTATGAAAATGTGACAACACTCACGACAGTTTGCATTGTTCAAGAGGGGATAATGAACGCGAATGTTTATTATCTGAAATGCCGTAGTTTCGAGAATACTGCTTAGTGATCAATCTTGCTACATTATTTTGTATTGATTCTAGTTTATTGGTGGGATATGATTAATGTGGGTTCTAGATGATGAATGCAAATTCAATCTTTGAACAGACAAGTGTAATGTACGTTAGCAACTTAGTGGTATCGCATCATCATCATCGCCATTGTCATCGTCATAATCATCATCAGCTTGTGTACGCCCACTGCAAGACAAAAGCCTCTCTCATGATCCGCCAATCAACTCGGTCTCGTGCTTTCTGCTGCCACGTTATACCAGCGAACTTTTCGATCTCATCAACGTAACTAACTTTCTGTCTGCCCTTCGTGTGTTTGCCTTCTCTGGGAATGCAGTCAGCAACCCTTAATTACCAGTGGTTCTCCTACCTACGTGATACGTGCCCTGCCCATGTCCATTTCTCCTTCTTGATTTCGACTATGATATTCTTAACCCTGGTTTGTTTACTAACCCACTCTGCTCCCTTCTTGTATCTAAAGATTACACCCATCCTTTTCCTTTCCATCGCTTACGGCGTCGTCCTCAATTTAAGCTGAACACTCCTTGTAGGCCTCCAGGTTTCTGATGCGTAGGTAAGCACCGGCAAAATGCAGCTGTTATATATCTTCCTCTTGAGGGTTGGTGGCAGATTAGCATTCCTGGTTTGAGAATGCTTGCCGAATGTGATCTGCCCAATTCATATTATTCTAGTTATTTCACCCTCATGTATCGGCTCCGCGGTTACCTGTCCTAAGTAGACATATTTCTTTTACAACTTGCAGCGTCTCTCCACCTATTGCAAAGTGCTGTTTTCTGCCTAGACTGTTGATTATTACTTCAGTTTGGTGCATATTATTTCCAGACCTACGTTTCTGCTTTCCGTGTCTAGTTCAGTAATCTTGAGCTGTAATTTATCCCCTGAGTTACTCATCAAGGTAATTTCATCAGCGGATCGCCAGTTACTAGGATACTCTCCATTAACTCTTATCTCTAACTTTTCCCAGTCTAGGGTCCTAAAAACCTCCGGTATACACGCGGTGAATCGCATTTGAGAGATCGTGTCTCCCTGCCTTACACACTTCTTTATTCGGATTCTGTCGATTTGTTTATGAATAACTACGGGGGCTGTGAATCCATTGTATATTTATTCCAGTATGTTTATGTATACGGTTTTTCGATGCTCTGATTTTGTAGGGCCTGCATTACTGGTGAGGGCTCGACTGAGTCATGCCTTCTCGTAATCTTTGAAAGCTTGTATAGGGGTTGGTTGTATACCGCGCATTTCTCTATTACCTGATTGATAGTATGAATATGGTCGATTCTGGCGTAGTCTCTACGAAATACTGCTTGTTTCTTTGGTTGATTGAACTCTACTGCCGCCTTAATTTGATTAGCTATTACTTTTATAAATTGTTTTAGAAAACGGACAGTAAGCTGATCGACCTGTAATTTTTGATGTCCTTCACGTCTCCTTTCTCAATATGGATTGAGATGTTGTTGGCGTTCTTTCAGGATTCTGGTACTCTTTCTCTCAAGGTACACTTTGTATATAAGGTGGCCAATGTTTGTAACACAATATCTCTGCCATCTTTCATGAGGTCTGTTGTTACCTTATCCTCGCCAGCGGCTTTGCTTCTTTGCATTTCTTCCAGGACTTTGCTTACTTCCCCTGTCGTTACTGGTAGAATGTCGAATTCCTCTGGACTATTATTGTTTCTCACAATATCATCCTAGTTGTTCTGGATTCTGTACAGCTCTCTATAGAACTTGTCCGCCACCTCGACTACCCTATCCGTATCAGTTATGACATTGCCTGCCTTGTTCCTAATGCATACATCGGATTTTTGCCTAAATACAAGTTTGCCTTCAGAGCTTTTAGGTTTCTGTCCTTTTCTACAGGCTGCTCCATTCTCTCCATGCTATACCTTCGAATGTCGACTACCTTACGCCTATTCATTTACTTCAAAAGCTCCACCAGCTCTATTTTGTCGGTTGCATTTGAAGCTTTCATGATTTGTCATCTCTTAATAAGATTTTTCGTCTCCTGAGATAATTTGCCCGTGTCCTGTCTCGTGAATGTACCTCTGACTTCCATTACACACTTTTTGATGATAGTAAGAAGATTATCGTTTATTGTGCCAACGCTAACGTCGGTTACCTCGTTCAGGGTCTCGAATAATGTTGAAAAAAGAACGAGTCGCCGTCCGCATGGCGAAGCCTACCGTTGACCTCTTCTTTATTCTAACACCCTGATCTGATACTAACGATGATTATTGTGGCCACTCCTCGTCTTCTAGAGAGTTTTGAGCACAAAGTAGTCCACACACATGTAATTAAAGGTTAGGGTTATTACTCTAGTTATGGATTAGGGTTAGGGTTAAACACGCAAGTTATTTGTTGTCTATCTAGGAATAACAAGTTAGTCTGTTTAATTAGTGACTCTACGCAGCATATTGTATGAAGTATAGCAGATGAATTGACGCGCCATATTGTCTTGAAATTATATCATTTCGGGGCGCGGATTTGGGGACTAGTACCATCAAACTAGCGCTGAAAATGAACTGACGTCCACATTAACTGTAATGAAACGCCTTTTTTTGCGAAATAATCAGAATGCACACGACCTCAAAGCATGAGATATCTGCTCACGTTCATCTGTTCTATACGTTTCTTGATTTTCAAAAAAAAAATGTCTGTCTCATTCACTCCCAATGAGTGTGTTTCTGGATAAGTTTTATGGTAGTAAGAGCAGTATTGTTGCAATTAAAAATGGATTGTGACAGATGGTTAAGGTAGTGCAAATAAACGTTGCAAATTTTAATATGGTCTGAATGATGAAAAATTGATTAGAAAATTTGGCAGATGCCCCGTCCTGTGGGAACTAGTTTCGCGCGAAGCAGTCGGCGTGTAATTGAATGCGCTGCATTTTTTACTTTGAGTCGAGCGTTATATGATGGATCGACGTGATTTTAGGGCCAATGTCACCCGCATACACTAAAATAACGACCCTTTTATGCACATTTTTCTCAGTAACGATGTATGAGAAATTGAAATTAATACGTGCTTTTGAAATTGTCTTTTTGTGCCTTTAACACAAAAATGTCAATGACAATGGCAGTAAAGGAACGCCTTCTTTCAGTC
This sequence comes from Rhipicephalus microplus, assembly GCF_043290135.1. Classification (NCBI taxonomy): domain Eukaryota; kingdom Metazoa; phylum Arthropoda; class Arachnida; order Ixodida; family Ixodidae; genus Rhipicephalus; species Rhipicephalus microplus. Next base: position 34,354,201 of record NC_134710.1, on the reverse strand, counting down.
CTCCGTGAAGTTTCTCTATTTTAATTGCCCCATGCGATTTGTACTCTGTTGTCTCTGTGTTTTTCTCGGCTTTTCCATGAACTAGACATCTGTGCCATCCTGCTTGAGCAAACTGAATGGCAATTTCGTGTTTTAATATGATGGATGAGTCCCTCAGTGCATATTGCGAAGTACTAAAGTTCAGAGCACTGCATTAGCAGAAATATTTTATCCCCTGAGCTTATGTATAGTCGAGGCCCATTCTGTAGCTCTATAACTTTTCTCCACTGACGTCGACAGTTTATTCCTTCTCTGCGCCATGTGCCCGAGGAGGCTTGCTCTTCGCGACACAACAGTTTGTTTTCGCTCTTGATTGAGACAGAAGGAGAGCTCCGGTTTATTTAAGGGAAGAAACAGCTGAAGTATTATAACACTCTCTAATTCGATTGGCTTGGGTGCCTGGCAGTGAAGGCTTACTCATAAATAAACTGGCTTCCTACCGGGCAACAGGGGCTCTCGGTGACCTCACCCTACCATAGTGCATGCTACTTCTGGGTACCTAGTTGTGCTGTCAGATGCAGAGCACGTGTAATCATTCAAGAAAACTTGTGAGCAAGCTGAAGTGAATTTCAAAGCATATCGACACCTACTCATGACTTGACACGAAAATTCCTTCTTAGCCTGGAAAGTAGATGTAATTTTACACAATTAATTTGTCGGGTGCCCACCTTCAATTGTTATTCTCACAGCGCTGGTGTGTGGCGCCCATTCCACTATGGCAGCCAAGTTGAGTAGACGAGATTACCTATCAAATTTTTTTTTATTCCGCCATTACTTTCGATCCTTGAGAGACAGCTGTAGAAACGTGGTTTAGGGCCACTTACGCGGATGTTTTTACACTGGACATTCGTTATTTGAGGGCCGATTTTTCAAGGCACTGCCCCAGGAATGTTAACCCAGCGGAATATTGAAATGCTACGTCCAGATTTTCGGAACAACATCTCCGCTCACCACTTTTTGTTCATTTTCGTCTCAAACACAATGGTGACATCCATATTAACTCCGTTTTGTTACAAACCGAAACATGCAGAATACCTTCAGTGGGTATGCGTCCTGACTAAAGAGAAACATCCGAAACCTAACAGGGTAGTTTTCTTAGGTGGCAAAACAAAACGAAGCAAGATTAGTTGCAATCTGCCAGCGTAACGACTGGGTCCACTGCCACCTGGGTGTCGTATAACATTTCTGCTGGCGACAATTACACAGTCGTTGAGATGCATGGCTGCGCAAGGCCTCGAAGAGAGCACGGGAGAAAGCAGCTTTCGACCTTGTGTGGTAATAGGGCTCGTTCTTTGCTGCCTTGTTCATGACCACAGAGCTTCACGAAGGGGTAGCTTGCGCGCCGTTGTTTTGCCAGTGAATGTGCTTCTTCAATTAAGGCCTCATGGTTAACGGGCCACGCTTTTCTCCCCTGAGAAACGACGCCAGCATCTCCCCGCGGAGTTTTCGCGAGTGAGCAACGCGGCGTCGAAAGAACAGCGCACGGTAGCAACGGTAGTGAACAGCGGCACGGCCATTACGCGGTTGTCGTCTAATTTGCGTCCCAAAGGCGTCGTATGAGCTTCGCTGCAGATAATTTTGTGCACAAGTGAAAAAAAAAAACACCGCAAGAACGGGTATTTCGCACGTGTGACGACATGTTACGGAGATATGGCAAAGCACGTTGGCCCCATAAATTGATTTAGCGTGTTGCTTTATAAGAAGTTTGAGATCACGGTTCGTGCGTTGCGTTGTCGACCATGACAACTGCTTGGTAAAAACTAATAGCGCATGCAATAACAGCATGCACGAATCCGCGCCGCCGTACACCAAGTCAGACGTGCAATAGGGAGCTTTAGAACAGCCTCGGAGCACACCGCGAGCCCTTACGGTGTGGTCGCTGTCACTGCACATGCGTCGTAACGCGAGTCAATGTTCGCGTTCGCGGACCGCACGCAAAAAATCCGAAAATGCGTGCGGTGATGGTGGCCCGCAAGCGCTGGTTTCGAAGCTACGGGCAGTGATGGCGGCGCGCGTGTGGACCGCAAGCGCTGGTTTCGAGGCTACGATGTCGCTGCGATCGTGCGTTGCGGATCGCAGCAGGGCAAATGCTATTCTAAAACTCATATGGCACCCGCTATGCCCGCCACGCCCGCAGCGTTTGCAAACAATATTCTAAAACTCCCTAATAGGGAGTTTTAGAATACCGTTTGGGAGTTTTAGAATGCCGTTTGCAAGCGCTACAGGCGTTGCGGGCGTAGCGGGCGCCATATGAGTTTTAGAATAGCGTTTGTCCTGCTGCGATCCACAACGCACGATCGCAGCGACACCGTAGCCTCGAAACCAGCGCTTGCGTGCCACATGCGGGCCGCCATCACCGCCCATAGCTTCGAAACCAGCGCTTGCGGGCCACATGCGGGCCACCATTACCGCACGCGATTCCAGATTTTTTGCGTGTGGTCCGTGAGCGCGAACGCCGACTCGCATTACGACGCATGCGCAGTGGCAGCGACCGCACCGCAAGGGCTCGCAGTGCGCTATTCTAAAACTCCCTATTGTGGCGTCTGCATGCGGTAAACACAACGTAGTTGCGGTAGCTGTCTGGAGTCTTTAAAATATCTTCCAGGTTAATGAACGGGTAATGAAAGCGAAAGAAGCCACGTCGCGAGTGGGACTGAATACATACAGCAATTCACAGAATAATCATAAGACTTGGGGATGCTCTTCGATACTTTGCGCCCTGATAATATCCATCACCTGGTATTCTATAACGTGCATTCGGAAGTCGCACAGTGCACGCGCCTGCAACGTTTCACCTCCATAGAAATGTCAAACCCGCGGCTGGCATCAAACCCGCCACCTTCAAGGTCACGAGCCAAGCGCCGAAACCGCTGGGCCACCTCGGCGGGCTACGACATTCGTGCTTTCGCTTTGAGTTGTAGCGTTTTCTTGCTCCCAATGAAATTTCCAGTAGGAACTATTTCATATGGCTGTCGACAATAACAGAGTGACATTAAAGAAATGTATCTACTCACGTCGCATTGCTATGCCCAAAATTCGTCTCACGTGAGGCCTAGGCAGCTGCACATTCCTCATTTAGGCATTCATAAAAAGAATAAATGAGGAACCCTTCAGATATTTTATATAGCAGCGTTTCTGCTTTCATGGGAGGGCATTTACGTTGAGTGATGTAATTGCATCGCTCCCAACGCCAGCGTTCAAACCGACACCATACGTACTGCCCTATGAAGAAAGTTCATGCTGGTTGAAGGAAAACCCATGGAGACCAACACTGACATACCACCTAAAGATGGTTTGCCGAGTCGTGTATATATCCTGAGCCCTCCACTACGGCGTCTCAATATCACATCGTGGTTTTGGGACGTTAAACCGCAGATATTATTAATAAGTAGAAGAAATTCCGTGTCAAATCGCAAATCCATGCAACCGCTTCATGTGGTTCCAGATCCTGAAGAGCGCAATAGTGGAACTTGCGGTCACCATTACATTTTCATGTGACCTGGCTTTAAACGTCACGTATGACGTCACTGGTGGAGCCGCACGCCACTTGACACTGGTTCTGGCAGTAGTGATGCTGGGCAACTAGTAAGAGTGGCTATGCGCCATGGTGTGCAGGGTACCACGTAAGTTCTGAGGTCACGCTGCAGTAGGAATACACGGGATAGTGGCCTGGAAACTTTTGATCCTCCTTATACGTTACTGTCCCCCAGTGACACAGTGCTACTTATGTAACGCAAGGTAGAACCTTTCATCGAAATTTTGGTGGTACTATGGCGTCATGCATGACGTGTTTGCTCAGGTCACGTGACATCGTGATGGCGACTGGAAGTTCCGCTAATGCGTTCTTCAGTATCTGGAAACATAAAGCGGTTGTGTCGATTCGCGATTTCACGCTGCATTTCTCCTACCTAATAAAATTATTTGCGGTTTAACATTCCGAAACCACGATATTATAATGAGAGACGGCGTAGTAGAGGGCGCAGGGTATTTTGACCTTCTGGTGTTCCTTAGCGTACACTAACATCGCGCAACATAAATATACAACATAAATATCCAACTATTTAATGCACTAGATAATCTTGGCGGTGGAAGAGGATTGATGACCAAGAAGCCAAGCCTAATTCACATTCTTGTGCAGCCAAGCTGGTTCTTCTAGCAACTTCTAACGCATTAACTTAGACGAGGTGGGAAATAAGCTGACAGCTCACAACTCGTAGTAACCCGCCACTGTGATCAAGGGGTTAAGGCGCTCGACAGCTGACCTGCAGGTCACGGGATCCAATCCCGGTGGCAGCGGCCACATTTTCACTGGAGGTGAAAATGTTAGATGCCCACGTACTTAGATTTGTGCTCGTTATAGAACACCAAGTGGTCGAAATTTCTTGAGTCCTGCACTACGACGTTTTTCGTATACATATTGTGGTTGTGGGACGTTACACCCCAATGGTTATTACAAGTCCTAGTAGTCCAAGAACTGGTCAAAACACGACTTATATCATGTAATGATGACCGCAAAAAGAAAAATAAATTAAAAAACGGACGCAAGACACGCCAGAAGCATTATTGCATCCATACAAACGACTACTTTTCGATTTTCGTAATTCCCAATGGTGCACCGAACCACACACACACAGTGTGTGTGTTTTTTGTACTTGTCAAGTGGTTAAAGAAGCTAAAACTTAATTGACTTGCCGCCAACCGGCAACAGAATAATAGTGTTTCATATACTTTATTCGAACGTTTGATATCTTGTCCCGGCAATGGAAGCCTTGTCGGTGCATTCGAAAACTTGTGTAGAAGTTGGTCTGTTTACAGAACAATTTACTTCGCTTCGCTGGTGTGGCTTCGCTAACCGGAAAACCTTTCTGCGATGCCAGTCTGCGAAACTAGTAGGAATTTTTGACAGAAGCCTTAGGGTGAAGCTCATAAACTTCTGTTCAGAATAAATCATTAAGGACGCCTTACTGCTAGATGAAACACGCAAACCGACGGATTCAGTAAGTACAAAAAAATATTGTCTCTCAGAAAGTGGTTTCTAGCAAAAAAGAGTTGGGATATCTGGTATTGAACTGCTCCACAAGGTTGTGCCGAAATTTCATGACCTGGAGAAAAGGGTGTCACGGACGCCCTTTCACAGCGTACTCCAGGAGAACATCAGGGAAGTCGTACGATCACGCCAAATCAGTGCATTCCACATGGGGTACAGGGTGGATTTCCGCTGCGTAGAACCTCGTGTGCATGCGACCTCCGGACTCCACGGCTTTTTTGTCCGGCGAAAATGCGGCACTAATAAGGAAAGGGCGGCTGTCTCTCGTAACAGGTCATTTTGAAGCCACACTGACTACCCCATGGGAAATGACCCATTTGTGATGTAATTGAAAAAAAAAAGGTTACTGTTGTTTTGCGAATGCTTTCTCATGTAACAGTTTTGCCGCGTCGATCTTCATTAAAGCGCTGAAGAGCTGATTCCGGGCAACGCTGAAAAAACAAAACAAAACGAGGAGCCCGATTTTTGGCCGGGAAATTCGGGAGTGCGTAAGACTCAATCTTTTGGCGTGACACTGCGGGTGCGGTGGATTGTTTTGGCGCAAGTATGTGGCAGAATTCATTGCCGAGAGGATCACATGTGCGTGTTGAGCACATTACTCGGAAAGGAATATTCATTGCAGTTGCTGTTCTTTGAATGCCTCGTGCGGCAAGCCACTGGGGACTGGCATAGTCGAGGCACTGTGCGAGTAACTCTGTTAATACGCGAATTACGGAGATAAAAAAATCAAAAGTAACACATGAAGAGATGAAAGCAATGTTTGCGACGGGCCGGCAATCTGAGCGGTTTCTCAATTTCCAACTTCCACAAGGAACAAACGATATGTGATTCACCAAAAGTGCTTAGAGTTGGGTACCAGCTTTAGGAACGACGTAGAATGAGGTAAAATGTTGCGTGGTAAAATGTTTCTAGTTCCATTCTATTGATCTCTCGATTCGCGGCAGCAAGGAAGTGAGCTTATTTTCTTTATATGCTGTCTATGTACTATTGTTTCTTTAAACTTGTAGTGATTTTTATAGTTGAAGTTCTTGTATATGCGCACCTTAACGAGTAGCCTATTTGACTTCACGGATGAGCGAAAAATTGGAGCAGATTACCTCGACAGAATAATTATTACCCCAGTATTCGCGCTCAAGTGGAGACCAATTCTTCGAGCTCGATGTACTTCGGTATAAGTCATAATGAACAATGTTAGAACGCTTTAGTCTGTCAAGTATTTCGCTATACGCAAATACTTTTCCCGCATAGGGGAATACCGGATGCAACCTGCGCGTGCGCCCCCCATACCGGAAACGTGCGATGCGCCGCTAAAAACGACCCCCCCTCCCCTCCCCTACCCAAACATGACCACACCACTAGCACCGCCGAAAGCTGTTGCCGTCCAGCTCTCGTTTCTCAAATGGCCGTCGTGCGCTCTGTACATCGTCAGCTCCGAACTTGTGCTTGCATTTCCTTTAGATTCATGTCCAAAAGCTTCGACATACAAGTATTCGTGTTAATTCACCACTTGCGATAGGCACACTCAAATAATCGATGCTGCAGGCTTAGCGAATGGTGATGGTAGCTCCCGGAACTAACGGGTTTGATAGATTATTTTCAGTGTTGTTGTTGCGTTTTTTACTATGCCGTTACACGCTCGCAAAAACCACAATCGCGAATGGCCTCTACCTTTCAGCGCGTGCAACGTAATTTACTCTGCCGACACGCTCTCTTCGTTCTCTTGTGGACGTTCTGCTTCGCTCCCCGAATCCCGCTGCACAGATCTGTCTGGCGTGGGATGCAATAGCTCGGATTTAACGAGGGCATAGAGAGAAGGAAAGATAGAGAGAATTAAAGAGAAAGAAAGGGAAGAGAAAAAGAAGGATACTAAGGAACATACAAAAATGGAAACAGAGAAAGACTGAAAAAGGATAAAAAGCACGACAGAATCAAAGAGCAAGAATAAGAAAGTTAGAAATAGAGTGAGAGGGATAAAGAAAGGGTAGATAGTGAACACAAGGTAGAGCGAGAGGAGGACGAGGAAACGTTATTCAGGTGAAAAAAAGAAAGGTAAATGCAGGCAGTTGTGATCGGGCCCTTCTTTCCAGGGCTCCGCTGGCACCACCGGCTGGCTGGGCATGGTCGAACAAAGCTATTTGGCTTTGCTTGGTCTCGTCCGCAAGCGAGGCACATAAGGAAAAAAAGAGACAAGTGAATAAATAGATGAAACGACAGCGCGGAGATAGAAAAATTGGCAGGAAGAGAAAGATGACGTGCGAGAGAGAGAGAGTGTGAACGAAAAGTGAGGAGAGACAAGGAAGGCTGCGCATTTCCACTGTTCTTTCACGCTTGGCACCAGGAGTGCGAATCTGCCTTAGTCATTGTAATCTTCTATAGCTGGCGCCCCTGCACGTCGGTGATTCATTTATCACTTGTTGCAAAAGATAGCACAACGCAAATAAGTCAGGAAAAAGCCAAGTGAGCTAAACAAACGTGTCGTGGCACTACCTGCAAGTTCCAGATGGCGGAAGTAATGGTAACCTCATTAGTTTTTAGATCGTGCATAGGTGGATGCGGTTACCAATAGCCACGTGAAGTTGTTGACTTTTTTTTCACCATACGGACACCCCAAAGCTTATCTTCGAGCACATCTACGCACAAATGTATAGCTGCATACACCAAAGAAGTAGCTGTTATACGCTATACGCAAATGCGCAGCTGGATACCGGACAGACTGAAACGTTTTCATTACTTGTAGTATACGTGGGAAGCGTCGCGTTCCTAAGCTTGAAATCATGGGGTCAATCCCGACTGTAGCGGGTGCATTTGGAGAGAGAAGTGGTGGGGAAACGCAAGAATATCCATGTGCTTTGATTTAAGTACAATTAAAGATCCTCGGGCAATTGATATCGGTTCGCATTGTCTCACTACGGCGCGCCTCTTTGTAATATTGTTACAGGGTCAGTGACTTCTGTATAAACGCAATTACAAAAGAACAACCTCAGGCGAGAATCACAATGGCTGATTGGCACACTCGCGCGCCTGTCAGCTGATTCTGTCCTTCCTCTTCTTTTACTTCATTTCCGTAACAGGACCCCCGGGCACTGGAGTGCCGTACCGGCGCGAGTCTGAAGAAGTGCGACAGAAGTAGGGTTTCATGCGTGAAACGTGGACAATGTCAACAAGTGACGAACTTGGTGACGTATTGAAGTGCAATGGCTCTATCTCTTAGTTGACGTTGCTAACTTACGTAAGACTAGGTAGGGTCCTGCGTATCGCGACAAAAGTTTTTCAGAGAGACCAACACGGCGACCCGGTGACCAGAGGAGCACGCGGTCACCTGGGGCAAACGTTATATTACGATGCCGGTGGTCGTAGCCGGCCTTTTGCATATCGTGTGACCTGGTGAGACAAGACTAGGCAACTTTACAAGCCATGTGAGCCCGATCAATGGCTTCGCGAGCGTACTCGGAAGCAGATGGCTTGAGAGGTAAGGTGGTTTCTCGCCTGAGGTGACAGTCGCATATTCTGAAGAGAACACAGGCGCGGCGTGGCAATGTGGTTGGTGTTCAGCGACTATCTGAGGTAGCTCTAGCTTAAGGACGCCGGTAGCACAATCGATAAGAGCAGACTGATTCTATAAGAAGTCCAGGCCTAGGAAAAAGTCATAAGGGCAGTGGTCAATCACGGCTAAATTGACAGAAGCAGTGCGGTCCTTTATACTAAAGCGGGCAGTGCACAGACCGAGAACCAACGGCGTGCCACCATCGGCCACATAGAGCATTTGTGCAGTCGCTGGTGTCGAACTTTCTTTAAACGTGTGCGTAGGCTTGAACTCATGACCGAAATGCTTGCGCCGGTGTCTACAAGTGCTTGTACCCCATCTACTTCAACGTCTATTACACTTCGTCTGGTGGGAACGGAGAGAGGATTTGCTGCGGAAGTCGTCAATGCAGCACCACCTGCGGGGGCTGAATTTCTCAGTTTTCCGAGACGATGCAGCCGGAAGCCACGGGGGACGAGAAGCGCCATGGCTGCGGTGAAGGGGACGATGGGCACGTATTTGCGGCGAACGAGACTGGTGCCCACGTGGTGAAGGCGAGCGGCTATACCAAGTGTTCCGAGATTGGTCAACGGCATGGGACTCTTCGGAAGGTGAAAATGTGCGGGTGGTACCACCGAAACGTGTCATATTGGTCGTTTCACGAGGCGCCGAGGACCATGTGTTGCGGCAGTAACGAGCAATATGTCCAATGCTGTGGCAGTTCAAACATATAGGGCGGTCATCTGCAGTTCACCACTCAGCCGGTTTTCGAGTACGTGGAGAAAACCGTCGGTCGGAGGATAGCATCATGAAAGGGCGTTTGCTGACTCTGGTCACGGTGACATGATTGATTGATTGATATGTGGGCTTTAACGTCCCAAAACCACTATATGATTATGAGAGACGCCGTAGTGGAGGGCTCCGGAAATTTAGACCACCTGGGGTTCTTTAACGTGCACTAAAATCTGAGCGCACGGGCCTACAACATTTCCGCCTCCATCGGAAATGCAGCCGCCGCAGCCGGGATTCAAACCCGCGCCCTGCGGGTCAGCAGCCGAGTACCTTAGCCACTAGACCACCACGGCGGGGTCACGGTGACATGGCACACGGAATGCACTCCGATGTTTTCAAGCTCCTGGCGCAAGATGCTTGAACAAGAGGAACAGTAATATGAGTGGTATCGGTAGTGCGTGAATTGAACGCCGAGGGCGCCATTGCTTCCACTTCGGGACGAACGATGCGTGTCAGGTCTCCCGGGGGTGACGGTCGTTGTGGTGCAGACTGGTCCTCGCAAGTCGATATTGCAGCGGTGTTTGAAGTCGGGCGAATGTTTGCAGAATGTGGCAACTTTTTACTTGTTCAAACTGACGACACTCTTTGATGATTGCGTCCACGGTGGAACAGCCCTTGCCCAACGGGATATTGAACGCGTTGTCAGCAGTCCCTTTCAGGACATGCCCTACCTTGTCACCGTCTGTCACTTTGCTTTCGGCCTTTCGGCAGAGGGCCCGCACGTCTTGAATGTATGCTAGGTATGATTCTGTTGGGGATTGGGTATGGCAGGCCAATTCCTTTTTGGCGGCGATCTTACGACTGGTGGTTTTGTAAAACACCTCTCGCATCTTTTCTTTGCATTGGTCCCAGCTTGTGAGTTCTTCTTTGTTGTATTCTAATCGCAGCTTCACCATGCCTCTCAAGTAAAACAGCACATTAGCCAACTGAAGTGTGGGATCCCATCTGTTCGGCACACTCACTCGTTCGAATATGGCCAGCCAATCGTCAACGTCGACGCCATCGGTCCCGCAGATTGTACCGAGATCGTTAAGTGGCGTGAAAACGTATGGTTGTGACGCCGTGTTCGTCGGAGACGCTGACGTTGACGCGGAGGGCTCAGCATTGGCCATGGCTGGAAAACCGATGCGGCAACCGCTGTGGAGCTCCGTTGCCTGATGGTTACCCAGCACCTACACCAATATGTTACGGGGTCATTGACTTCTGTATAAATGAAATTGATTGATATGTGGGGTTTAACGTCCCAAAACCACCATATGATTATGAAAGACGCCGCAGTGGAGGGCTCCGGAAATTTCGATCACCTGGGGTTCTCTAACGTGCACCCAAATCTGAGCACACGGGCCTACACCATTTCCGCCTCCATCGGAAATGCAGCCGCCGCCGCCGGGATTCGAACCTGCGACCTGCGGGTCAGCAGCCGAGTACCTTAGCCACTAGACCACCGCGGTGGGGCTGTATAAATGCAATCACAGAGGAACAACTTCAGGCGAGAGTCACAATAGCTGATTGGCACACTCGCGCGCCTGTCAGCTTATTCTGTTTTTCCTCTTCCTTTACTTCATTTCCGTAACAATATTGTTGTTTTGGCATATAATACCCCAGCAGTTGCCAATACACGATTGAACATAATATTTCACAGTACTTCGGACAATAGGCGGCACCCCCGCTATGGCCTACTCCCAGAACAGCTTGGAAAGCTCGCATTTCCACGTAAAATGTTTGCGAAATGTGTAATTTTTGAAGTCGTAATGTTTCAGTCTTGAGCATTCATTTCGCAAATAAGTCAGGAGGACTGTGCTTGTTGGTTGCCGTAATTACTCCGCAGGAATAATCACGAAAAAATGAAAATCAGCAGACAAGGAATTGATTGATATGTGGGGTTTAATGTCCCGAAACCGCCATATGATTATGAGAGACGCCGTCTCTCATAATCATATGGGGGGGGGGGGGGGCTCCGGAAATTTCGACAACCGGGGGTTCTTTAAGGTTTGCCCAAATCTGAACACACGGGCCTACAACATATCCGCCTCAGCAGACAAGCAAGGAAAGAAAAGAAATAGTTATAAGGAAATAAGCCAACAGCTCTGTACATTGAAGAAAAGAATCTACTGGGCTACATCAGACTAGAAAGGAAAGAAAGAGTAACTAGTCAAGAAGCTACTGATTAGCGGCCATTGTTTTCCTAACGGCTATACAACTTAAATTTTTATGTAAATTTTCTTTTCGGTCATTTGAGAGCACGTTTAGAGACACTGTCGACTGAATCCTGGTGCTGCGTAAGACAACGAAGAACGGGAATTGAAAGCGAAAAATGAGTTTCTCATCACCGTGTTCCGGCTACGACGAAAATAATGACTGTGGATGAGTGGGAGATTCACCGTGGCAACGCAGTAGCTCCAACTATAAGATCGAGGTAAGGGGCTTGGTACCGGACGCGGCAGCTGTAATTCACCGAGTATAAATGTATAAGACGTGAAAAAGAATACTGGGAGATGCCTAAAACTTTCTATATATGTGAAGCTGAAAGCCACAGTTGTGCATGTCCATAGCGATCTAGAATGAAGCTCTGAACGCGTGCGGCTGCGTGGGGCGCATATGCGTCCTACAATAAAGTTTTCAAAATGCAACAGCAGAACAGGAAGCCACAGCCTAGCGAGCACAAGCAGCCCAATGGAAGCCCGGCCCCGACGCAAAGCGAACGCGGCTGACGTGTCTCCCCCGTCTAGACCCTGCATGCTGCAGCGCCACCACCGCAGGACCGATGTGGAGCGCGTGTCTCAGTCTTCTTCGTGGACCTACTGGACGAAGTAGACACCCGGCTAGGGTCGAAATTAGGGGGTGGCACATTGCGCCCCTGCCCTCCACCTTACCGACAAACATTTCTCTCAAGGTGCTCGCTCGCGGGCTCTCACGTGCTTTTCTTTTTATTGTGATAGCAATTGCACACACACACATAAATATATATATATATATATATATATATATATATATATATATATATATATATATATATATATATATATATATATATATATATATATACCAGATTCTTTGAACGATATTCACGCTGGACCCGACGTATTGTAGGCAAGAAAGAGACGACGAAACTTTCGTGGAAGCGTCTTTACTAAACGTTTTCAGCTGGTGGACCAGTCTTCGTCAGAGTAATGTGACAACAGTTCATACATGGCTTTAAAAGCCATGTATATATATATATATATTGCTGCGACAGGTTCGCCACGTTCATGTAACCCGCCACAACCATCGTGGCACCAGCACCAGCAAGACCCGGCTCGGCTGGCTTGCGCCACGCGTTCGTGCGCTTCAAGAACGAGGAAGAGGAAGATAGTTGGATCTGTGCCACTCGGCTACTTGGACTTGACGACCATAGTCTTTAGAATTGTGGGCACAAGTTCGCCCTAATAAAGACGCTTGTTTTTTTCACCTGTCGGCCTCAGCATCGCTACATTTCTGGTGGAAGCGCTGGGTTATGAATCGAAGCCCCGTGAGCTCAAGACAGCGTAGCCCCGACGACCAGCGTATCAACCCCGTGGAAGTGACTCCTGTACACCAGAGGGCAAGTCGCCGTCTTCGAGGTGACTCACCTGAGTTCGGTCCTCTTCACTTCACACCAAGGGGAATTCAAACGATGGATGCCACCACTATGACTAGCCAAGTAACACCGGCACAAGTGTTCATTAGCCAACCGCACCAGTCGCCAGTATTCCACGGCGACTTGTACGAGGATATTGAAGATTGGTTGGACCTGTTCGAGAGAGTAGCGAACTTGAATGGGTGGAACGATTGAGAGAAGCTCCGTCGCGTATACTTCGCACTGGAAGACTTCGCAAAGACATGGTTTGAGAACCATGAAACCTCGTTGTCTACCTGGGAGGTATTTCGACGACAAGCGGTGGCTGCGTTCGCGAACATAGACTGGAAAGTAAAGTCGGAGGCAGCTCTTCAATCGAGGAACCGGCTCACGAACGAGAGTGCTGCTATGTACATTGAAGACATGGTCTGTCTGTTCAAGCGTGCGGATTACAACATGGCTGAGGATAAGAAGGTGCGCCATCTAATGCGCGGAGTGAAGCAAGAGCTGTTCGCCGTTCTCGTCCGCAACCCTCCGAGCACAGTTGCTGAGTTTTACTCGGAAGCGACAGCCATCGAAAAAACACTGGAACAGCTAGCTCGGTAGTACAACCGGAATCTTAACTGCGCATCTGCACAGGTATTCTCCGGAGGCGTGCGAAACGACATTGAATTCCTGCGAGAGCTAATTATATCAGTTATCAGAGAAGAACGGAGTAGACTGCAAATGCCCCCGACTCCAACTGCACTATCTGTTACGGACGTTGTTCGTGACGAACTGAGGCAGGTGATACGAGAGCCAGAGCGTGAGCTGCAGCCGGTTCGACCTATCTGAACATACTCTGAGGTTGTCAGACAACCTACGGTACACAGCAATGCAGCAGTTGCGATGGCGACAACTCCTTTCCCACCTGCGGCACGCAGCGCACCTCGTCCACGGGAACCAACAGCTACCTATCTGCCCCCAGGAGCACGTAGCACACATCACTATGTGGAGCGTAGGCCAAGGAAAAGTGACGTCTGGCGTGATAACGAGCGCAGGCCTCTGTGTTTTCATTGTGAGGAAGCGGGTCATCTGTACAAATTCTGTCCTTACCGACAGGCTGGATTAAGAGGCTTCCCGTCGTATGCACCGTGCCCCCGAAACGGCGAACGACCAGCGGAGATTGAGGAGTACTTGTCCACACGACAGAACTCGCCACCTCTACGCCAACACCGGTCACGGTCACCATCGCCTATGCGCCACCGGTCATCCAGCCCACGTGCACGTTCAAGGTAGCCTGGTCATCGCTCTCCAAGTCCACAACCGGAAAACTGAACCAAGTGACCTGTGGAGGTGAGGCCGCTGATAACGTCAGTTACGAAGATCCTCCAATTTGGTTTGAGGGTGATGACGGTGTATTTCAGGTAGATGGGTGCAGCAACGAAAACGTTACTTCAGATTTGCGGTTGAGAATGGAAGGTTGGGAGCTGAATGCCTTAGTCGACACCGGTGCTGATTATTCAGTGATAAGTCACAAGATGGTGAAAAAGCTAAACAAAGTTGTGACACAGTGGAGTGGATCGCAGATACGCACGGCAGGCGGTTACATTGTTACGCCCCTTGGCAGATGCACTGCAAGACTTGAAATACGGGGCTTTATTCACGTGGCTGATTTCATTGTGCTGCCAGAATGTTTAAGGGAACTCATCATAGGAATGGATTTTTGCGAGCTAATGGCGCCGTAATTAACCTGCGTAGGTCCAGCGTGTCGTTTTCGACTGAACGAGTTATACCTGTGGAGGAATGTGAGGAACGACGCCTAACTGCTCTACGCGTTGTTCATGATGACGTAACTGTGCCGCCACGCTGCAGTATAATGGTGCTCGTAGAAAATGATGCATTGTACAACCGCGAAAGCATAGCGGATACAAATATAGGGCTGTTTTTTAACAAAGGTGTCTGCGTAGCTAGGGGTCTTGTTCATTTGACGAATGGCCGTGCAGATGTCCTACTCACAAATTTCTCCAATGAGCTTCAACACATCGTTCAAGGCACGGCTATTGCCTATTTACACGACTTCTGTATGGCGACTGAACTATGCAGCTTAACGACATTAACCACTCGACCAGTGGCCTGCAACATCGACACATCCGTGACCGTCAATCAGAGCCTTCCGGACAGTCAAAAGAAACAGATTTACGCCTTGGTAAAAGAATTCTTTGATTGCTTTTCAAGTGCCTCGAAGGTCCAGCGCACGTCTATCACGAAACACAGAATTATAACGCAAGACGACACGAGGCCTATATGCCAGCATCCATATCGGGTGTCACAGAAAGAACGGGAAATTATCAAGAAGCAAGGGAAGGAGATGCTTTCGGATGATGTCATCCAGCCTTCGAATAGTCCATGGGCGTCTCCCGTAGTGCTCGTTAAGAAGAAAGACAACACACTTAGATTCTGTGTCGACTACAGAAAACGGAAGTGTAACTAAACGAGAGGTCTACCCCTTGCCACGTATCGACGATACACTAGATCGGTTGCGATCCACAAAGTTTTTCTTCTCCTCAGATCTGAAAAGCGGATATTGGCAAATAGAGGTCGACGAGCAGGACCGTGAAAAAACGGCATTCGTAACACCAGATGGCCTCTACGAATTCAAAGCGCTTCCATTCGGCCTCTTTTCCGCACCAGCGACGCTCCAGCGAATGATGGACACTGTACTCGCCGGATTGAAATGGCAGTCATGCCTAGTGTATTTTGATGACGTGGTGGTATTCTCTGCAACGTTTTACAAACATCTAGAGCAACTACGCGCAGTATTGGAAGCCATCAGGTCAGCGAAATTGACAATCAAACCCGATAAATGCCACTTCGGCTTCGAAGAGCTGCGATTTCTTGGACATGCCATTAGTTCCGATTGTGTTAGTCCTGTTCCCGAAAAGACAGCCGCTGTTCAGAGGTTCCCTACACCCAAAGACAAAACGTCAGTGCGTTGATTTTTGAGTTTATGTGCCTACTATAGGCGATTTGTTGAAAACTTCTCAAAGATTGCGGAACCTCTTACAAAACTGACAAAAGACGATGTGCCCTTCACATGGGAAAGCGAACAACAGAAAGCTTTTGACGAATTAAGAAAATGACTACAGGGTTCACCAATACTTGCCCATTTTGATGAGACAGCTGACACTGAAGTCCATACCGATGCCAGCAATGTCGGCCTCGGCCCCATCCTTGTCCAGTGGCAAAATGGTCAAGAGAAAGTGTTAGCCTATGCCAGCCGCAAACTATCAAAAGCTGAGACAAACTACTTTGCAACTGAAAAAGAGTGCCTCGCAGTCATCTGGGCCATAAACAAGTTTCGACCCTACCTTTATGGTAGACCGTTCAGAGCTGTCAGTGACCACTATGCTCTATGCTGGCCAGCAAATCTCAAGGACCCGTCAGGTCGACTAGCAAGATAGAGCCTTAGGCTGCAGGAGTATGATATTACGGTCGTGTACAAATCTGGAAGGAAACACAGTGATGCCGACTGCCTGTCACGCTCCCCCGTCGATCCAAGTGTACCTGAAGAGGAAGGTTTCCCGTTTCTAGGCGTTGTCGACGCATCCGAAATCGCTCAGCTACAACGAGATGACCCGGATTTGCTGGCGCTAATACAGCACCTGCAGGGTCTCGACATTCAAGTCTCTCACTTATTCTCTAGAGGGCTCTCCGCGTTCTGCCTTCGAGGAAGTGTCCTTTACAGGAGGAACTTCGCACCTAATGGTGAAACGTTTTTACTAGTCGTGCCCACAGCCATGCAAGAGGAAATTCTGCACGCATGCCACGACGAGCCAACATCTGGACACATGGGTGTGAGCCGAACATTCGCTAGGATTCGCCTGAAATACTATTGGCCTAAGTGGCTTGCATCAGTGCAGTGCTACGTGAAAACTTGTCGTCAATGTCAACGGCGCAAAACTCCACCCGTAAAACCAGCCTGCCTTCTCCAGCCAATAGACCCTCCAGATGCCCCATTCCAACAAGTCGGCATGGACATCCTAGGACCTTTTCCGACATCGTGTGCAGGCAAAAATCGAATAGTCGTTGCCACAGACTATTTCACCCGTTATGCTGAAACTGACTCTCTATAGAGTGCGACAGCTGCCGAAGTCGCCAAGTGCTTTGTGAACAACATAGTGCTCACACATGGGGCGCCCATCGTCGTTATTACGGATCGGGGCACCGCATTTACTGCAGACCTAATGCAAAGCCTGATGCGCATGACAAATACCGATCACAGAAGAACAACGGCGTATCACCCTCAGTCAAATGGCTTAACGGAACGCCTCAATAGAACTCTGACTGACCGACAAGCTATCAATGTAAGTCGATGTTGAACATAAACAGTGGGATGAAATATTACCCTACGTAACATTTGCATATAATACAGCCGTTCAAGAAACAACCCACGTTGCCCCTTTCGATCTAGTATTCGGCCGAAGAGTGACCACCCTGCTGGATGCCATGTTACCACTACAGGACGAAAGCAGCTATCCACCTGACTTAGATGACTTCTTGCAAAGAGCCGAAGAAGCACGGCAAATGGCAAGATACCGAATATGCCACCAACAGCACGTCGATTCTAGTCGATACAACAAGCAACGCAGTGACGCACTTTATCATCCTGGTAACAAAGTGTGGATATGGATACCAGTGCGCCGCCGCGGACTCTCTGAAAAGCTTTTTTGCCGATACTTCGGCCATTATGAAGTACTCAACCGTATCAGCAATGTCACTTATGAAGTCAGATCCGTTGGACACGTGAGTTCAAGACGCCGCAATCCCACGGAAATGGTACACGTAGTCCGCATGAAGCCCTATCATGACAGATTGTCGAAAAACGAGTGAGAGTGCGCATGTATCTTTTCACTGTCTTAAGCATCGGGACGATGTGTCTGAGGAGAGGGGTAATGCTGCGACAGGTTCACCACGTTCAAGTAGCCCGCCACAATCATCGTGGCACCAGCACCAGCAAAACCCGGCTCGGCTGGCATGCGCCACGCGTTCGTGCGCTCCAACAGCGAGGAAGAGGAAGATAGTTGGATCTGTGCCACTCGGCTACTCGGACTTGACGACCATAGTCTTTAGAATCGTGGGCACAAGCTCGCCCTAATAAAGACGCTAGTGTTTTTTTGACCTGTCGGCTTCAGCATCGCCACAATATATATATATATATATATATATATATATATATATATATATATATATATATATATATATATATATATATATATATATATATATATATATATATATATATATATATATTTGTGACGCTAGATGTGGAAGACGTGGTCTGGCTCAGACGCCATGTTTATTCTGTTCTGCACTTCTTCCTTCTCGACCTCTACTAACCATCACTTGATACGTCACACTATTCCCCCTGCCCCCGAAAGAAGGCGTGGATTACGCACAACACAAAGTAAACAAGGAGAGGTTGAGAAGTCACAAATGTCAAAATGCACAATTGGTTTCATGGCCCCGTGGTGTTCCGTATACTCGCAAAACTTAAGAAAAGAGTGCAGCAGCCCGGTAAATGGGGGAGTTCTGGTGGGCGAGGTTGGCTGTGGCGTTCTGGAGAAGGTAACCGCGTCTTGCAAAACTGCACTGACCATGCCGTGACTTGTGCAACTGTGAGGAACGAACAAGGTTGGAAGTCCTTGGAGCATTTTAAGGTCGAATGTCGTAGGAGCAGAATCCTCTGTCGTACGCGCTGTATTCTGTGTCGCGGCTGAGACAGAATTAGTGCTTGCAGCCTGCGTGTACAAGAACTGAAGTTCAAGAAATTATGTCTATGTTCGTGCATTGTACAAATTATAGCGTTTAGTCTCTTTTGTAGTTTTCTGTGGCGTTGGCTCCGTTGTCGTGAACTAATGGGATGGTGTCTGAATCTTTGCGTGGTAGAACTGGTGACTTCTTGTCTTGTTCGGTGTTTCCTGAGGTTTCGGAGCTGTAATCTTAGGCGAAGTCTTGATATTTTGTGCCAAATGCGTTTCTGGCACCGATCCCTTATGCAAAGATGCCTGACGTCTTGAGTTTGTTTTAAGAGGCTGACTTTGCGTCGTCGTCCTTGTCGGTGTATCCGTTGGAGTGTCTGCGATTCTTGGACTTGCTTTTGCTGGCGTTGCTGATGTTGCTGTGGAACGCATTGCGGTGAGATCCCTTCTTGAACATCGCGCTCGTTTTCTTCACAACTTGATGTGGGGCCCAGTCGGCAGCTGGCAGTTTGTGGGCTGTTGCCATGCACTTCGGGCAATGAAGATAATGCTTCAGAATTGGTAGAAAGTTCTTCAGAAGCTTCTTCTACCCTGTTCACTATAAGAGGCTCTTGCGCATTGCAGCTTGCGACGTTCGATGCGTCGGAGCCTTCGGTGTTTCTTCCACTGTCGAGTGTGTATGGACTGGATGGCGATGCACGAACCCGTGTGGAAGGAGCATGGCTCGACAGGGTATTTTCCCCATGCGCCAGGTCATCTACCATAAATACGGCGTCCTTATAAGGCAAATGGTGAGCGTTAGGAGCACTTGAAGAACCGCGTGATGAAAACCCAGGTGGTGGACCACGTATGCCAGACGAAAAGTGAACGGCATCAGGTGGTTGGGCAACGTCTCGGGTCATATGCTGAAGCGATGACTTCGCAAATGCCGACTTTCGTGCAGAAGAGAGGCACGCTCGATGGCTGTGTTTTTCCCAAAATACGCGTTGTCATCTGCCACTGAACTCA
The DNA here is from genome assembly GCF_043290135.1 of Rhipicephalus microplus. NCBI lineage: Eukaryota > Metazoa > Arthropoda > Arachnida > Ixodida > Ixodidae > Rhipicephalus > Rhipicephalus microplus. The sequence goes on along the minus strand of NC_134710.1, from coordinate 34,334,456 downwards.
TGTGCCACTTCGTCTTTTGTCAGAGGTCGCATCTTGTTGTGCGTTCGAATGGTTGAAGACTGCCTGTAAAATTGAAAACTGAGTGCAGTTGTCTGTGGATGGTGGGTTACAAGCAAGTCTTCGTCGTAGTCGTCATCGTATTTTTTGAACCAAACGATCCTTTCTTGTTTTATCTTTTGCCAAGACTCATCGTTGTCGAATATGTGGGTGAGGTAAAATTTAAATGCCTCACCGGTGACGTAGTCGCTGAAGTTCGTAACCATTTCCCGTTCCGACCAAGATGCAGCGGTAGCGTGGAACTCGAACAGGTCGAACCAGTCCTGTACAGGTCCATCGTCCGCTGCTCCGGTGTACTTGGGGATGGGAAGGTCGGTCGATGATTCTGTCATGGTGCTGGTCGCTGTGTGCGGCTAGGAGATGATTCCGTAGTCAATGTACGGTCAGGGCGTCTTCTGGGGAACTGCGTCGATGATGACTGACTGATGAAGGGGCAGGCAGGTCTCCATCCTGTCGACTCGTGTGACGCTAGAAGTGGGAGACAAGGCCTGGCTCATGTTTATTCTGTTCTGCACTTCTTCCTTCTCGACCTCTACTAACCATCACTTGATACGTCACACACACACACACACACATATATATATATATATATATATATACAGTATAAAAAGAGGTCGACAAACGTGCGAAAAAACACTAGTTTTACTAACGTTTCGGCAGGTGGGCCTGCCTTCGTCGGAGTGAACCATTCACTCCGACGAAGGCAGGCCCACCTGCCGAAACGTTAGTAAAACTAGTGTTTTTTCGCACGTTTGTCGACCTCTTTTTATACTGCATTTTCCACCGTATCCATTGAATATCACCCCACCATATATATATATATATATATATATATATATATACACACTTCACAAGCTGAAGTGTTTGTTAACTTCGCAGCCAATACTTCGGCACTTCAATCTTTCATCGCCCACGGAAATTCACACAGATGCAAGTGGTATCGGTATCGGTGCCGTTCTCGTTCAGCGTTCTGGCAAGAAGGAACACGTTGTGGCGTACGCAAGTCGTTCTTTAAGCAAGGCTGAACGCAACTGCACAGTGACCGAACAGGAATGCCTAGCGGTACTCTTTGCTGTGCAACGGTTTCGCTCACACAACAATGGTCGCCCGTTCACTATCGTCACAGATCACCGTTCCCTGTGTTGGCTGGTCAACCTTCGTGACCCATCCGGCCGCCTCGCACGATAGGCCATTCGTTTGCAAGAACATGTCTTCACCATCTCATACAAGACTGACCGTCTACACGCTGATGCGGATTGCCTCTCCAGAATGCCGCTACCATCGACAGATTGTGAAGCCGATAACTTTGACCACCCTATCGCTTCTCTGTCGTCTCGCTTTCGCGATGCCGTGACCTTCGCCGCTGAGCAGCGTAATGACCCGAGCTTAAAAGCCCTCTTCCCTGGAGCGAGAAATTCATTAAGCGAAGGCCGATTCTGCGTCCGAAATGGTCCTCTTTACCAGAAAAACTTGTCCACGGCGGGTGCCCGCTTTCTGCTGGTTGTTCCTGAGTCCCTCCAAACGTCTGTTCTGCGTCTCACGCATGATGACCCCACCTCTGGCCATCAAGGCACCGCACGAACACTCAGGCGCACGAAAAAGCGGTTCTATTGGTCGAAAATGAGCAAAACGATTCAGAACTACGTGGCCAGCTGTATGCAGTGCCAGAGCCTCAAGCGGCCCTCCTCGGGTCCAGTTGGTCACCTGCAACCTGTCAACCCTCCCAGTTTCCCTTTTGAAAAGGTCGGCATTGATCTGATGGGATCATTTCCACGCTCCTCAAAAGGTAAACGGTGGATAATTGTATGCGCCGACTACCTGATGCAGTACTGCGAGACGGCTGCCTTGTGCTCCGCCATGGCAGTCCAGGTTTCGGAGTTCCTGTTGCACTCAGTCATTCTCCGACACGGACCTCCTCGCGTGATAATACGTGACCGTGGACGACAATTTACCGCTGATATTGTCGAATCATTACTTAGTTTGTGTGCCTCCAAGTTCCCACACTCAACTGCGTATCATCCACAAACTAACGGCCTCACTAAGCGCACAAACCGAACGTTGATCAACATGTTGTCAATGTACGTCGCCTCCGACCACAAAAACTGGGATGAAGTATTACTATTCGTCACGTACGCCTTCAACACGTCGAAACACGAAACGACAGGCTACAGCCCTTCCTATCTGCTCTACGCTCGCTCACCTTGATATACGCTGGATACTATCTTTCCTTTTGTCGTCCATGATCATTTAACAATTGCGGAAACTTTGTGTCGTGCGGAAGAGACACGTCAACTTGCCTACTTACGTACACTGGCAGCGCAAGAGTCCTTCCAAACTCGCTACGACAGTCAACACAGGCATGTAACCTATGCCCCCGGTGATCTAGTGTGGGTGTGGACCGCAATACACAGACGTGGCTTGGGCCAAAAGCTACTGGCACACTATGCCGGTCCTTTTGTGATACTCCGTCGTCTCAGCGAGGTCAACTATGAAATTTCACGTGTCACCACTAGTGGCCGACGTTCATGCAAGACAGAGGTGACGCATGTTGTCCGCCTGAAGCCGTTTACTCGAAGGATGCGAGAATGACTCGCCCAGAGGGCTTCGCCTGAGACGGGAGGAATGATACGGGGTATCACTACCGGGGAAAACAAGGGAAGCGCGGATAGAGAAGGAAGACGACGTTGCCTCCACTGCGATTCCCCTGAGTGGATACGAGCCATGGCGGTGGAGATTATCATCATTATACTGTGATCGCGGGCTCAGGGCCCATTAAAAACCCCCCATTAGGTTACCTTACCTTGTGTAACAATATATATATATATATATATATATATATATATATATATATATATATATATATATATTGAAATCTAACAGACAATAATACTAAGAAATTTATAGGGGAAGTTATAAGACAAAATTGTCATGTAAATTTCAAGAAAGAAAAGTGGCTGAAAAGATAACTTGGCATGGGCAGGAACCAAACCTGCCACCTTCGAATAACGCGTTCGATGCTCTACCACTGAACTACCACGACAGCTATCGACCCAGCAACTTTATTGGGTTTATATGTGATTTTAAGCTTCGGAGTGTCAGTCAGCGCCACTAGTAGCCATGGTGGTGAGTGTGGTACACTCTTTATGAGCCTGTTTGGCGTCACGTAGCACGCGAACCTATTACTAACTGGCAGCTGAGCAATAGTCCCTCGTATACAACCTAAAGGCACCAAGTCTGCCAGTACAAGAACCTCGTTAATCAATAGAAAAAGAAATGTATACTTAAGGGCTAGTTTTTGCGTGTTTAACACAATAATAATGAAATCTCACAGAAAGTAATGCCAGGGAAACTATAAGGGAAGTTATAAGACCGAATCGTCACGAAAATGTGAAGAAAGAAAAGAAAAATCGAATAATTCAAACGGGGATTAAGACCACGTGCCATGCATGCGCTGGTTTAATAACGGTAATCTATTTATATGCCCCACATATTGCTTCCTGGTGGGACGCAGATGTCAGAGAAGCTTGGGCGTGTTTTATATCACGCATGCTCTTACTTATATTTGAAAACTACATGCCCTTGAGACGCATACGAAAAAGTGGCTCCTTTCTGCACCCACTCTTGATGTGAAAAAAAAACAAAAAAATACACCGAGTGCATTTAGAGTTACTATATAGGCTCCTTAAATATAGCACATACAGAAACTCCTGGTACACTTTGCGATCTACGCCATTGCGCGGCAAGAAACGCAGAGAGGTCCATGCACTGCAGTTAAAAAAAACGTGGGGTTCAGCATTGTCGACACTGCAGCGGGTTGCTCAAGCACAAAGACTTAACAACGGGGAAAGTTGTTAGTTCACGCTTGCTTGGTGTACACCTTTGCGTTATTTTCGGTTTTACTTTGTACTTCAGTGGGGCGCTGCAAGCATCGAGCTGCTTACGTGTATAAGATGCCGATTTCTCGCTATCGCATTAATTACTTCAGCATTGTGGTGAAACTGTGAATATAATGTTTGGGCCTCAGATGATTTTAAGGTATATTACTGAGAAGTAACAGGCAAAGTTGCCACGAGAAGTATCCTCTTCTTGGCCTAATTATCTGCTTGTTAACACCAATATTTTGTCTAACAATAAAAACGAGATCTTATAATTGCACTTCTTTGAATTGAAAGCCCATACATTTAAGGTTTTCGTCTTAAAATGGAAGCGCATTTAGTTTTGAGAGAACCTTAAAAATTCAGGCTGTGAAGACCATTCTAAGTCTCTAACTTCGTCGTGTCTTATAACGTTCTTCATAGATTCGGGAAGTGATACCCTAGACCAATTTCTTTCAACGAGCAAGAAATAATTCAAACAGGCACTTTCATACCGACGCAGATTGCTGCACAGGCACGCGTGAAAGCGCCTGCTAGCGCCGGTGTTGCCACGCTCGGAGCTTTGCTCACCGCACTTTCACGCGGAATGTCTTTTGTCGTCGAGGTGGCATATTTAGTCAGGGCACCAAGAGTCAGACGCGTTGGCTCGTGGATCGAAGAGGAAGTTGAAGAAGGGGGCGCTCTTGCACTCAGCACATACTTGTGCCACACTTGCTGACCGCAGCAGAGCGACGAGCAACCATCCAGTCCACGTTCACGCAATTATTTCTCATTCATCGACAGTCAGCTGACCGCGGCCAACTAGAATCGGTGCTAGGGAGTAAAAGGCGCAAGGCTTTTGAGCAATCCTACTTGACCAGCACAGCGTGACTCTATATACCACGCCACGCAGCACACGTGGGTAATTCCTGGAAATTCATCGCATAGCTGGTGAAAACTGCGGTGTTTTTTTAGATGATGTCGCAGGCGTTGTTGAGCCCCACGTAATCTTAAAGAACGAACATACATGACTGCCGTAAGCACGCGTTTGGAGCTCTGATCGTACGGCTAGTATCACACACCAAGAACACCCCCCCCCCCCCCCGAAACTTTTTTTTGCCATGGCATAGTGGGCTTAAGATGGTCATTTTAAGGGGTGACCCCACCCGAAATCAAGGTGGTGCCCCCCTCGTAAAAAAATTTCTGGTTACGCGCCTGGCTACTTCTAGGCACGCCCCACCGCGGTGGTCAAGTGGCTAAGGTACTCGGCTGCTGACCCGCAGGTCGCGAGATCGAATCCCGGCAGCGGCGGCTGCATTTACGATGTAGGCGGAAATGTTGTAGGCCCGTGTGCTCAGATTTCGGTGCACGTTAAAGAACCCCGGGTGGTCGAAAATTTCGGAGCCCTCTACTACGGCGTCTCTCATAATCTTATGGTGGTTTTGGAATGTTAAACCCGACATATCAATCAATACTTCCGGGCGCATTTCCTTATCCTAAAGAGCGCAGTGTGCGGAACTTCTGGAGTGACCAGAGCTGAAACGTACAATTTGATTTCAATAGCAGAGCGGCGCATCACCATGTTTCAACACAAGCAAATGTGTCTGCCTTCCAGTGTCTCCCCCTCTGCCTCACTCCCCAAAGGAGCATTATCATACACTTACATATCATGCTCTTCACAACCACAACAATTGAACTTTTACAAATATTTAACTCGTCTTGGAATCTTCATATTGATAATATTTGTTCATTTACTTTTCGCAAACTGTGTCTCTTTAACGCCGTTTCACATGGCACAAAAGTACCGATTTTCAGGCTGTTAATTTCGCTCACAGCGAAAAAAAGGGCAGTTCGCTTTCGCCGCAGAAGTCCGTGGTGAGCCTCCAACTTGTTGAAACTTTTCGCTCTGATTGCAGCAGCGAGAACGATTTTTGGTCGGAGGGCTGGGCTGGTCCAGCCGTCGAAATAGAGCCGACGTGTTTGTTTTCGTGATGGCTGTGCATTTTAAACATAATTTAGATTGGAAAGTGTTCCCAAATGAAGAAACAAGCGGGCCCTTCGTAACCGTTCACGGAAACCTAATTATAATAAAAATGCACAGATAATTACATTGCATTCGTGTCTGCCAAAAAGAACGGTGGCAAGAACTCGCCCCTGTAGTCGCATAACGAAAATCGCCGAGCATTTGCAGTCAATGTGAAACGAAACCGCCATTACCGGCTATTGTGAACAAAGCGAATAGAGTGAACGGAACAACTTCTTTCGCTGAAATAGCGACTTTTGAAACAGATTTTAACCATAAACTTAAAACTGCTCCCTCAAATGTTATGCTACACTACCCTTATGCGAGGAAGACTGCAGTACGCGTTCATATGAGACCCTTACATCAAGTGTAATATTCACAGTCTTGAACGTATTCAAAGAAAGGCTGTAGGGCTTATATTTAATCAATTTTACGCATTAGACCCTTCCTCGAAATAGCGCAAGCCAATAATATTCACTTATTACAAATAGGATGGCAAAAAGCATCAAGGTAAAACATAAAACTCTTAGGCTTTCATATTATCCGAGAACCATAAGGAACCATAAGGATGAGGTGATGTCTGTGGACAGACATCACCTCATCTCCCAGTAGATTCCGGCGTACCGCAGGGTAGTGTTCTAGGTCCGCTGCTGTTTATAAGTTATTGCAATGATATTGTTAATGCTATCAATGATCCGGTTAAAATAAGACTTTTTGCAGACGACTGCATTATTTTCACAGATGTACACTCGCCAGATGACCAGGTTGCTCTCGACACTGCCCTTAACAAGATTCTTTAGTGGTGTAACAAAATAGGCATGGTGCTCAATTTCGATAAATCTGTTTGCCTTCGAATTTCTAACAAGAAAAATCCCCTTCAGTTTTCCTATTCCTCCAAAAGCCAACCCTTAAAATAAGTCAGTCAATACAAATACCTAGGTATAACGATAACGAATAAGTTGTCCTGGAATGCACACATTGCCGATGTTTCGTCATCGGCTTTCCGTAAACTGTGTCTTTTAAGGCACAAACTCAGAGACGCCCCGTTGCAAGTGAAACTATTAGCTTATAACACTTTAATACGTCCAAAGCTTGAATACGCTTGTATTGTATGGGATCCGCATACTAAGTCTAACATATATTCCCTCGAAAAGATTCAAAAACGAGCAGTGCGTTTTATTTACTCGAAGTATGGTCGTGGTACATCAGTTACTGAACTAATGCGAGATAACAAAATCCAGACGCTACAATCGCGGCGCCAGCTTCTCCGTCTAAAATTCTTGGACTCACTAATTAACAATAAACTTGGGCTAGACCCATCACATTACGTTACCCCAGTTTCGACCAGGCAAACTCGTCATTCTCATGTCCGATCTTTAACTCCGTATTTTGCGCGGACAGATTTATTTAAGTTTTCCTTTTTTCCAAGAACTGTAACAGAATGGAATAACTTGCCTTCTGATTTCCTCCAAACCTTCGATCTTGATGAACCCAATGTTTAATTCTGTGAATCTTGACCCCCCCCCCCCCTCCCAATATCGCTTGATTTTTTTTTATGTTTCTCTTCTACTCGCTCTTCTCCTACACAGATGTATTTTAGTCAAGCTGTGTTACTCATGTACTGATCGCGTGCTTTCTTTGTTTTGATGTTTCTCTTCTACTCGCTCTCCTCTTGCACATATGTATTTTAGTGAAGCTGTGTCACTCATGTACTGATATTGTGTTTGTGTTTGTGCCCCTCCTGCTTGGGCCTTTTTGGCCTGCAGTATTTCACAAATAAAAATAAAATAAATAAAAATCTAACTGCTTCACAAATCGACGTTTTCAGACTACAAAATTACGTTCTTCACCCTTTACTGTTGTTTTCCTGTCATTGCTAGCCCCGTCGTGGTGGTCTAGTGGCTAAGGTACTCGGCTGCTGACCCTCAGGTCATGGTATCGAACCCCGGCTGTGGCGGCTGTATTTTCGATGGAAGCGAAAACGCTTTAGGCCCGTGTGCTCTGATTTGGGTGCACGTTAAAGAACCCCAGGTGGTCACGATTTCCAAAGCCCTCCGCTGCGGTGTCTCTCATAATCACATGGTCGTTTCGGCACGTCAAGCCCAACATATCAGTAAAATCATTCCTGTCACTGTTACTATAGTATTTGTGCTTGTATTAACCACCAAACTTGGTTCATGAATTCGCACTATGAAATAAACGAAAAAATCGGCAGATCCCACGTACCTTGACAATCGATGTTATGCGAAGCTTGCGGAGGGAATGTGAATGTGTTGTGATGAGCAAAACGTTACAAAATGATCCTAAAGACACGTACAAACGTTGTACGGACATACATATGACGAACAATTGCGTATGTTTTATATAACCAGTTGTGTACACTTGTGTAACGATGCCAAGAGCAACATGACTATTAGCAACACCAGAAGCGCTATACTGATATGTAGCGCTTGTGGGCGTGAGGGTGGTAGAAGTACACAAATCGTTCAACTTCAGTGGATAGCGCTTAGCTACAATTGACGTTAACCCGACGTGATGACCTATATTGTAGGAGTACATACGAAATATTTACAAAACTGGATAGTCAGCTTTGTAACCACGATCGACAGTTCACCAACAATGCGTTTGAGTAGGGTCTTTTTCGAAAGCAGTATCGAGACCTTACGTGGCTCTGTGGTGGATGATAGTTATAGCACGAGAACAGAACGACGACAAAGAGGCAAGAAGTCATCGTTCTGTTCTCGCGCTATAACTATCGTTATGTCATATCAACTAGACCAAACTGCCCCACTTCTGTGGTGGAATACTTGATTGACATGCTGAATACTAGAGTTTGATTCCTGGTGGGGCCCCAAAATTTATTTTTTCTATTCGTCGGGTCAACGCTACCAATGTGAGCGTTTACTTAACTCTATCATTAAAATTACGAGTGTCTGTACTTGATTTTTGTGGATAGACAAACTGTCTATCACCTGTGGCACATGTCCGCATGTCTGTGGCGCATACCCACCCGTTTTATGTGGGTATGTGCTACACGTGTCTGGCATAAAGGGTCTGACGTCGTACGTGATGGTATTGGCACATTCTTTATGTCATGACCCGCGAGTCATATTCGCCAAACCATCTCACCCTCTCATACTCGTTTTGGTTCACCCCAAGTTAAGTGAAGAATCACGAGAGCACCCAAACCTCGGCTGATAGATAGATAGATAGATAGATAGATAGATGCTAGAAGTGCCTGTAGAACGCAAAAAGCTTTGCATTTAATAAATAACTTTTCAACGCACTAGCATTCATAAGCCAGTTCAATAAATTCAACCACAAGGACGTCTTTTCAGACTGAGGTAACAGAGTCATATACTCAAACAAGACTGATTGTTGGCCTAGTTGGTACTTGCTTAATGACATAATTTGGCCGTAAAATCACAAACATAGAGCGAAGGATAAGAACACCAAGCGACAAGCGTGTTCTTGTCGTTATGTGTTCTTCAGATTTGGGTGCACGTTAAAGAACCCCAGGTGCTCAAAATTTCCGGAGCCCTCCAGTATGGCGTCTCTCGTAATGAAATGGTGGTTTCAGGACGTTATCACGTATCAATTAATCTCAATTAATCAATTGTTATGTGTTACTTAGCTCTGTGTTCGTGATTTTGCGGCCAAAGTTTGTCATATACTCTGTCCCTCTTTCTTGTGGTAACAACTGTGTCTGCCAGACCGGCCGCTGTTTCAACGGACGGTGTAACGATCACCAATACGTCGAATTAATGTCAATTGTAGTTGGTTGCCGTAACATAAAACAGAAAAAAAGTACAACACAGTTACCTTTCATCCGCAACCTTCGCATAACATCGATTCCCCGGGTACGTGAGATGCGTTGAATTTTTTGCATTGATCACAGGCGTGGGTTAGTGAAACAGGGAAAGGTGCCTCATTCTCCTTCTGCAATCTTCTTCACACAGAGTTCTGGAAAAAAAATATAACGTCCGAGTAATATCTTTCATTGAAAATGTCCCTACTGGATCGCAACCACGGACAGCTTGTATTTGAGAATACGAAATCGAAAATGCCAACGTAGATCACCAATTTTGTGAGACAGTGGCGTTAAAGGGGCCCTGAAACATTTTTTCAAGCAACTATGGAATGAATTCACCAAAAGAGCGTATTGACTCATGAATTCGGCGTCACAAAAATTTAAATAATGCGTCTTGTACGGACGGAGTTGAAAGATTTCTCACATGCTGCAATCGCATTTTATCCTCTCTCCTCCTGCCAGAAGCGCTGCAATTTCAGCAAAAAGAAATAGCAGCAGCAAATAAAAAAAGTCACCCATCCTTGGTCATCTTGAGCACTGTTTTGTTTTTTTCTTCTTCGAATACGCAGCTTTTTCAGTGTCATCACGTTTGCAAGCGAGGACAAGTCACGGCCTCCCGCGGCGATCCCTGTAATGACCAAGCGCGCCATGTACAAATCAGCCAATGGCTGATAGATGGCCTTTCACGAGTGATTTTTGAGCGTCTTCCGTCATTTGACGAGAGAAGAAAAAGCGATTTTCAGATCACTTTGATAATTTATCGTGAATTCAAGGCCGCATGCTGTGCGATAGTACTTAGATCGCTTGTTCTCGGGGGCCTCTACTACCGATCGGTAGCGTTTTGTGACCATGCTTAAAAAGTGTTGCAGGGCCTCTCTAAAGAGCACCGACACCATGATCGAAAAAACTCGCGACACTCGTGAGCCGACTCACTCCGACTCGGATAGAGCCACAAGTCAGAGTCTGAAGGAGTCCGGGTGAGGTTGAGGCTTAGTGAGGTTGAGTCCAAGTTGGTCCAGTTGAAAAAAAAACTGTCAGCCGGACTAACAATTTTTTTTCTGTGCAAGTTCGAATCTCAAGAGATATTTCTTTTTTCTTTCTTTTTTTTTACGAAATTGCTGTCCGTAGTTAAGGCGTTCGGCTGCCAATCCAACAGACACGGATATGATAGTGACGGCGACTCTAGCATTTTGAAGAAGGCGAAAATCCCAAAATACTTAGATTTAGATGCGTGTAAGCATATAGGTGTACATTCACATGAAATAACTCCAGATGGTTGAAATTTCCGGCACCCTGCTTGGACGTGACAGAGAATGAAAGACGCTCGCTATACGAGTTAAGCGCGTGCCATAGCACACAGTTTTCCGAGTCCGTTCTTCTTATATGGCACGCCTCATAAACATATCGCAGTTTTGGTACGTAAAGCTCCTAGAATTACTCATTCTACTGCATAATTGCTGGAGATTTTGTTGCCTGTACTTTCGCTTAAGTGATGCACCCAAAATTTTTGCCGCACTGTCAGTTTTGTTTCTGAAAATGGAGCAAGTAAACTTCTGCTGTTTTATTAATTATTATTCCGCAACCCAATACTTAAACAGCAATAAAAGGAGAACAAGGGTTATCTTTTAGGTAACTGAAGATTCAATAAGACAACATATACTTAATCCAAGGAAAGTATGAGGGACGCTCTAATTGTAGTAATATTTAACGTTTAAAGTAAGCGCTAAAGCATTAGATACTGACAAGCAAAGGCAGAACCAGCGCGCAGCTCATGTGGCCGAATCATATTGTCACGGGGTGAGGGTAGGCAGAGGGTACAAATATATTCACCGATGGTAGACGGAGTACACAGTGTCCTTAAACCAAGGTGGTGGAGTGGCAACCCCCCACGAGCTTTTGTTCAATCGTCATCTTCATCGCCTTTATGGTGCCTTCGTTGATGTTAATGATGACTTGTATCATATAGCCGCCGCCGGTGTAAGCGCCGTCTTGGCGCTTTCACCGGCGGGAGACGTGTACGGAGACGTGTAAGGCAGGAGACGTGTACAATATCAGTGGACGGCAGAGACGATGAGGAAGGAGAGTCCAAAGGCGCGATCACATAGGTGACCTCGGTCAGTTGGCACAAGACTTTGTAAGGCCCGCTGTAGCGAGCGAGGAACTTCGAGGACAGGCCAACGTGACGGGAGGGAGTCCAGAGCAAGACCAACGATCCTGGGGAGTAAGAGACAGCTGTGTGACGGCTGTCGTAGCGATCCTTCTGAGACAGCTGCGAGGCAGAAAGGCGATCCCGGGCAATCCAGCTGGCCGCTTGAGCCCGAGTAGTTGCATTGCGAGCGTACTCGGTAGGAGTGTCAGTATGCGATGGCAGAAGAGTGTCAAAAGGCAAAGTGGCGGAACAGCCATACAAGAGATAGAAGTGAGAAAAGCCAGCGGTGTCATGTCGTGACGAGTTGTAGGTAAACGTCACGTAAGGCAAAGTGGCATCCCAATCACGATGATCTGCGGAGACATACATCGATAGCATTGTCTTCAGTGTGTGGTTAAGGCGCTCAGTGAACTCATCCTCAGTGCTCATTTGTTTGCGGGTGGTAGGCAGTGGTGAGTTTATGACGTGTGGAACACGAGCGAAGAATGTCGTCCACGACCTTGGAGAGAAATGAACGACAACGGTCGGTGAGCAGTTGACGCGGTGCTCCATGGTGGAGAATAACGTCATGAAGGAGAAAGTCCGCGACATCAGTAGCACAGCTTGTTGGTAGTGCTCGCGTGATGGCAAAGCGTGTCGCGTAGTCTGTAGCCACCACTACCCTCTTATTCCCTCTCAAAGATGTTGAAAATGGTCCAATGAGATCGAGGCCGACGTGGCAGAATGGGTCTGTTGGAATGTCGATAGGCTGAAGTGGGCCTGGTGGTGCCAATGAAGGATGCTTGCGGCGCTGGCAAGATTCACAGGATGCAACGTATCGGCGCACAGAGCCGTAAAGGCCGGGCCAGAAGAATCGGCGCCGTACGCGGTGATACGTGTGGGCTGCTCTGAGATGCCCAGCAGTTGGGGCATCAAGAAGTTGTTCGAGCACAGTGAAACGAAGCGTTGCAGGAACTACCAGAAGTTCTGGGCCTTCAGTGCTTGTGTTGCGCCGGTAGAGAATTCCGTCATGAAGCGTGAACAGGCGAAGGGAAGGATCTGAGGTGTCAGAAGCTAGACGGCGTATGATAGACCACAAATTGGCATCACTGAGTTGTTCCCTACGTATGCCCGTGAAATCAGAAAGGGCGAAGACCCAGGCATCAGAATCGTGCGCTGACAGGTCAGGGGGATCAACGGGATGGCGAGATATACAGTCGGCCTCGTGGTGCATTCGGCCAGACCGGTAACTCAAGTCAAAGCTATATTCCCCTAGCTTTAAAGCCTAACGACCCAGGCATCTAGAAGGATCTTTGAGAGAGGACAACCAGCACAGGGCGTGGTGATCCGTAATGACCCAAAAGTGGCAGCCGAACAAGTATGGTCGGAATTTTCCAACTGCCCATACAAGAGCGAGGGAATCGCGCTCAGAAATGGAAAACTTGCATTCGGATGGGGAGAGTAGGCGACTTGCGTAGGCGATTACACGATTTTGACGCTGTTGCTGCTGGGCAAGGACCGCGCCATTACCCTGTCCGCTGGTGTCGGTGCGAACTTCAATGGGCGCTAAAGGATCGAAATGACCTAAGATCAGCTGGGAAGTGAGCAACGCAATAAGTCGGCGAAACGAGTTTACTTGCTGTGTGGACCCCCCAAAACCGGCGTGTCCTTCTTCAGTAGCTGTGTCAAAGGATGGGCAAGGTCAGCGAAGTTGTGGACAAAACGCCGGAAATAGAAACAGAGGCCGACAAAGCTTCGTACATCTTTCGTGGAACGTGATCTGGGGAAATCTTTGACGACGCGAATTTCGTCGGGATCGGGTTGCACGCCTTTAGCACTGACAAGATGGCCTAGCACATTGATTGTTTGGCTGCCGAAACGCCATTTGGAGGAGTTGAGCTGTAGGCCTGCCCTTCTGAAAACTTCCAGAACAGCTGACAGACGGCTAAGGCGACTTTCGAATGATGGTGAGAATACAATGATGTCATCGAGATAACAGAGGCACGTTGACCATTTGTAACCCCGTAGCAGGGAGTCCATCATTCTCTAAAATGTAGCGGGAGCATTGCATGAGCCAAAGGGCATTACCTCAAACTGGAAAAGTCCATCCAGTGTAACAAGTGCAGTCTTTCCATGGTCTAATTTATCGACGGAAATCGGCCAGTATCCTGAACGAAGGTCAATATAAGAGAATTAGGCAGACCCGTGCAGGCAGTCGAGGGCATCGTCAATCAGTGGCAGTGGGTACACGCCCTTGCGCGTGACCTTTTCAAGTTACGGTAGTCTACGCAGAATTGCCAGCTGTCATCCTTCTTTTTTAATAGAATGACTGGTGAGGCCCATAGATTGCAAGATGGTTCAATGACGTCTTTTGTGAACATTTTATAAACTTCACGTTGGATGACTTGTCGCTCTGCATGTGACACGTGATAAGGACGTCGTCGGATTCGGTTGGTGTCTCCAATGTTGATTGTGTGAGTAACAACTGACGTCTGACCTAAAGGGCTGTCGCCAAAGTCGAAGATGGCCCTGGAGGATGCCAAGATATGCCGGAGATCAGCTGCCTGAGCTGAAGCGAGGTCTGGTGCGATCATCTTGTCAAAGTTGGCATCAGTGGAGCTCTGTGAAGAGGATGCAGTAGTGGGCAAAGGAGCGTCTGCAATGAATGCAGAAACAGAATGTTCACTGATGGAAGAGATGTTCGCTAGAGTCATGCCATCTGGAACAACTTGATCGCACCATCTGAAGTTCAGTATCGGTAACGACGCCACATTATTCGTAATCGTCAACAGAGTATGAGGAAGGGCAACGTTTTTGTCTAATAACACGTCCAAAATTGGTGCCAGCACATAATCACCGTCGGGTACCAGAGGAAAAGACCTCATAGTTACATAGGTAACAGATTGGGGCGCTAGGCGAACGTGTTCGACAGAACACAAACGTGGTTGAGGTGTACTTGGAGTCTCATAGCAATAAGGTAGGTCAAGCTGAAGCAAGCCTATTCCACATTCAATTAAGGCAGAGTGCGCGGCAAGAAAGTCCATGCCCAGGATGAGTTCATGAGAGCACTTCTCGAGCACGGCAAAAAACACAGTTGTGGAGCGGTCAGCAACACTAACACGTGCGGAGCACATCCCAAGCACAGGAAACGTTCCACCATCGGCGACTTAGATGGGTGGCACTGTGGGCGGTGTTAAAACCTTGTTAAGGCGGCGGCGAAGCTCCGAGTTCATTACCGAAATGTGGGACCCTGTGTCTACAAGGGCAACAACAAGTGCATCGTCTACTTTAACGTCTATGAGGTTGCGTCGTGTCGGCATAGTCAGGCGACTTGGCTGGCGAATCGTCGATGCAGCATCACCTCTGGGAGCTGCATCGCCTAGTTTTCCCGAGCCAGATGTGCAGTCGGTGAAGGACGGCGAAATTGAGGTGAGCGCGACGACGGGCGACGAGACAGCGCTGAGCGGAAATAGTGGCCGGGAGGGAATGGACACCAACAATGCACCGTCGACGAACCATTACCACCGGCTGGCCGAGGCGACTCATGGTGAGTTCCGAAGTGGCCATCATCTGCCTCTGCACGACGGTTGTGGCCATAGGAAGGCTGACGCCAATACCACCTGCTATTGCAATAGTGGGCCACGTGACCAACACGATGGCAGTTAAAGCAAGTGGGCAGGTCATCAGCAGTCCTCCATTCAGCGAGATTGCGAGAGTGTGCTGGGAACCTCTGGCCTTGGGCGTAGGAAACTGCCGGACGACGGTCAGTAGGTCGGGAGGGGCCGGTGGTGCACACAGATTCCAGGCCAACGTTCTAAAGCTCTTGGCGAACGATGGCATGCACTAAAGGCACCATTCGGGAGCTGGACTCACAGGCACGAGAGAAAGTTGAAGCGGGAGGCATAGCTTCAAGTTCTCGACGGATGATCTTCGTGACGTGCTCTGCAGTCAGCGGTGCCTGTGGTACAGGCATGTATTCGCATTACCATGTTGCTGCGGTGTTGGGAAGTCGAGCAAACTGATGGGAAATACGTCGCCTTTTGGCGGCCTCAAAACGCTGGCACTCTCGGATGATGGCATCTACTGTGTCACAGTCTTTGCAAATTAGTAAATTGAACGCGTCATCGGCAATGCCTTTTAATACGTGTGCTAACTTCTCGGACTGCTCCATGCCGTCATCTTCTTTGCGGCAAAGGGCGAGCACGTCCTGTATGTAAGACAGGTTAGACTCCGATGACGTTTGAACGCGAGATGCCAGCTTCTTCTTGGCCGTTGTCTTTCTGCCAGTCGATTTGCCTAACAGTTCACGCATCTTTTCTTTGCACGCATCCCAGCTGCCAATTTCGGCTTCGTGGTTCTTAAACCACACTTTGGCTGTCCCCATCAGGTAAAATAGGATGTTCCCCAGCATGAGCGTTTCGTCCCAGTGATAATTCATGCTTGTTCGCTTGTACAGCGGCAATCATTCTTCAATGTCGACGTTGTTGGTCCCACAGAACGTACCAGGGTCTTTCAGCATGGGCAGAACAGCTGTCGTCGTTGCGGTGGCCGCTGCGGGAACTGAAGCCGGACCCTCTTGTGCCATCGTGGAAGAAACCAAGCGTCGGACGCTGCGTAGCTCCGTCTTGCTACCCGGCACCTCCACCAAAATGTCACGGGGTGAGGGTAGGCAGAGGGTAGAAATATATTTACCGATGGTAGATGGAGTACACAGTGTCCTTGAACCAAGATGGCGGAGTGGCAACCACCCACGAGCTTTTGTTCAATCGTCATCTTCATCGCTTTTATGGTGCCTTTGTTGTTGTTAATGATGACTTGTATAAATATTTTTTTTTGTTTTTTTACAAGAGCAGTGTTTTCTGCATATCATGAAATGCCTCTTATGTCCGTTACATTTACTTTCCCTCGAAAAAAGAGCTACGTTGGTGAATTACGGACTGAGCACCACGGCGCAGTGATTGCAAGGCTTTAGTAGGTACATATGTGCCATCTCATGCCTCTACATTGTTGGTTAACAGTATTGGCGGTTATGCGTTGTAGTTAGCGAACTTCGGAAACTTTGAGCGTATCTATCTAGCTGCCTACGACTTTTAGCTCTCCTGACAGTTTTGATAATGGTATCGATACCATTTGACATGACATAACTTGACTGTATGATGACCATAAGTGGCTAGTAATATCATAAAAATCGTGACATGTATGCCATGAATGTCATGATTTAATTTCATTGTCTTGGTGCTCTTGCGATGGTTTCGTTCACATGACATATTGCAAAACTGGTTTGACATGACTGCATGGCGAACATAAGTGGAAGACCCTAATGTGGAAATCATGACATGCATGTCATGAAAGAACCAGACTACATGCCACCATCATGAGGCACTCGCAGCAGTTTTGCTAGCTTTTCATATACCAAATTTGGTATTACGGAACGTGAATGAACGACGAAGGTATATGAGTGCTGCAAACATGATAATCAAGAGATGCGTGTCACGTAAGAGTATGACTACATGCCGCGCTAATGCTGCGCTCGCGGCCGTTTAGGTAGCTTCACATATACCAAATTTGGTATTAGGTTACGCGAATAGACGACGAAGGTAAATGACACGTTCAAACAAGAGAATCATCACATGTGTGTTAAGTAAAATATGGCCACGTGCTAGGCTCATAGTGTCCTCGCTGTCATTTCGCTAGCTTCCCATATACCAAACTTGGTGTTCGGTGACGCGAACGGACGACAAAGGTAAATGACACGTGCAAACATGATAATAATGGCATGTGTGTCATATAAAACGTGACTACATGCTCTTAGTGCACTCGCAGTCATTCCGATAGCTTCGCCTATACAAAAATTGGTGTTTCGTGATGTAAATCAATGACGAAGGTATATGAGTGGTAGAAACATCATAATTATTAAATGCGTGGTATGTAAGAACATGACTACATGTCACTCTCATGGTGTGCTCATAGCCATTTCGCTAGATTTGTATATACAAAGTTTGGTATCACTTAACGTGTATAGACGAGAAAGGTAAATGATACATCCAAACCTGATAACCATGATATATATGTCATGTAAAACATGAATACATGCTATGATGATAGCGCACTCACGGCCATTTCGCTAGCTACAGATATAACAAATTTCGTATCACGGGACTTCAATAGACGACGAAGGTAAATAACACGTCCAAACATAATAATCATCACACGGAAGTCATGTACGGCCTAATTTATTTCCACCTCGTAACGTTGTGCTGGTTTTAAAGTGATATGTCATCCTCATTCGTGCTTCGCATATCATCGATTCTCCCTGTGCGTGGGGTCTGTCAATTTTTTTTATCAGTAACTATGTAACACACTCGTTGGTGTTTCAGAACGGTAACGGGAGGTGTCACGTTACTCGCTGATCTAGTGCTCGAGACTCGCAAGGCTCGAAGGCAACGAAAGGGCGGAGCTCTAGCTCGCGCGTTTTGTAACTGATTGGAGAATAACTCTCTTTCGTTGACTATATCAATTGTATGTAGTGAGATTCTTCCTTGCCAACCTTTCACGTGGCATAGATCCCTTAATATGGAAGAGGCCACAGACCTTGAAAATATTCAGACTTGTATTTGTGCGTCTACTGAAGTTACCCGCGATACATCCAATGTTTCACCCGGTCGTATGTCCATGGTACGGCGGTATATAAGCCAACTCTATCACATCTCGTGCCGGGGGTGCAATCGTGAGCCGAACGACTTAAACAATTTTCTCGACAAACCTTTAACACCAAGTATGGAGCAGTGGGAGGTTTAACTCGCCAGCTCGGACCCAGGAATGCAACTCGCGCACCTGGATCAAGTCCGGTGGGCGGCTGAGGCCAGTGGAGCCATGGACAAGCTCCAGCTATAGAAGCTTTGTATTGTTTTTACCTTTTTTTGAATACATTTTCATTCTCTCGTCGCGTTTTATTCCAACTATGCTCGCTCTCCTTAACAAAATTCATTCGTCTAGAAGCGTTGTTTTGAGAGCTCGCCCCGACGTTATAGTCGTGGCGGCGGACGGACTGCTCCTGACACGCCAGCGCGTTGACAAAGCAACACCGCATGGAGCCTTTTTTTTTCTCACGGCAGAAATCGCAACGGGGAGCGAATTCCACAAATGTTTTTGTGTATTTGCTGTAGCCTCGGTTACGTTGCTATCGAAGTAGAAGTTATCGTTCATTGTCAGTGAAGCGAAGCGTAATTCAGGCATTTTAACCACGTCAAGAGCGAGCTGTCCAGGTCTGCTCGGCTTGCGGACATCAGGACACAGTGTTAGCCCCTTCACAACGGGGGATGACTGCTTCGCATACGTCTTCAGAACATAATCGACAGCTGAAGATGAGCGGCTGTCCCGGTACCTTTGGTGCCCCATGACATCACCATGAGGGGTCTCCCGCAAAAGATCGAGTGCCTAACCAGCTGTTCTGGATAGTGAATACAGGAGTAACATGCATAGTGCATCCATTAAGCTCCCATTTGGTGAGCCTGATAAGCGAGCCAAGCTCCTTGTTTAAAGTTCTGAAACGCAGCTGTTGCTTACATTCGGTGGTCTGTAGTTACTTCCGAAAGCTGCTCCTATACTGCATTGCACTCTCCATAATCTTGGCACTGAAAATTAGATTCGCTTCTTTGCATTTTCAAATGCCCCCTACGTTTCCAGTAGTTTAACTCCTGAGCAAGCGAAGCTCACCTTGGACACTTTGACATAAGTAATTGCAATATTCGCGACACTTTACAGGTCAAAGTAAAAACAAAAAAAATGGCAGATTCTACGTACCTGAGAAGGACGTTATGCGAAGCATGCGGAGGAAAGTTGGCCGTGTTGTAGTTTTTTTATTGAGTGAGAAGTCATGAAATGACGCTAAATATATGTACAAATGTGGCACTCACAGAAATATGTTGAAGAGTTGCAGATGTTCATATGACTTGTTCTTTGCACTTGCGCAATGATGTAAACTTGAATATGCACATTAGCAACTTCATATCACATTAGTGCTTCACATCATTAGGAGCTGATATGAAACGTTGATGCTCGCGAAATTGGCGGCCCTGAACACTGCTACATAAATCAACTGCAGCGCATGACACCTAATCACAATTGACGTTAACCCGACGTGACGTCTGTATCAAAGGAGTACATATGTAATGTTTATAAAATTCGTGGCTCTGGACACTGCTACATAACTAAACTCCAGCGCATGGCACCTAACCACAATTGACGTTAACCCGACGTGGCGGCTGTATCGAAGGAGTACATATGTAATGTTTAAAAAATTGAGTGGGCAGCACTGTAGCCAGTATTGACATTTTACGAAGATTAGTCTATTTGAAAAGTAGTTTTGCGGCCTGGCTTAGCTCCGTGGTAGAATGCTTAACCACTACGCAAAATCCTTGTGTTCGATTCTTGCTGGGGCCCTCAAATTTATTATTTGCATTCGTCGGGGGGTCAAAGTTGCCTGTGTCAGGTTTTTTAACAGTGATATTTATTCTATGCCTTCGTTTTCGTTTTATGCCTACGCTCGTGATTATATATGCTATGCACCAATTTGTGTGTACCGCGAGCCAACACCTTCTAGAGCAATGACCATGTACTTCAATAACCGTTGTAATTGTTGGGCTTTAACTTTTCAAAAGGTCTTGTATAATTAGGAGAGATGCCGTAGTGGAGGTTTCCGAAAATTTCGATCACACGAGATTTTATAACGAGCACCTTATTTGGGCACCTGGGCCTCAGGCATTTCAGCTTTATCAAAAATGCAGCCACCGTTGCCCTATTTTCTACATTGAGCCATATGTGAGCAAACATTGTGTTAGTTCGTGGGACAGACTCTTGGACGTGGCGGCCACATTTCGATGGATGCCATTTGCTAGAGGTCCGTGTACTCAGATTTAAAAACACGTTAACCTTACATCGTCGAGCTATCGGTCCCTCCACTACGTTATCTCTCACATTCATATCGCGTTTTTGTTTTGCACGTAAAAGCTCCAACAACTATTATAAGACGTATAACCTCTTTCTGTGCAGCCAGAGAAGGATAACTAGTGGACAAAGTTCGAAAAATACAGAGAAGATAAGTTAGTCTAGGCTACAAGCTAAGTAGCCTAAAATTCAACATTGCGAAATGCTACCATTCGACTGTTAAGTCATTAAATGTATGTGTACCTCTTTATTATCTGCCATCAGCCGAGCCTTTCGACACGGTGAAAAAATTTTTCAGCTTTCACCAAGTCGTGCAAGGCCGGGGCAGGGCAAACCTAGCTAGCACTGGCTGGTCCCGGCTTGACTATAGGCACACGTTCACTCACATGCTCATGTACAATATGTTGACGCGATCACAATGTGATTTACCAGTTTATTCCGGGTATTGATCGGGTTTCATTGAGAATTTCGTCGCAATCGCAACACCAAGTACCTTACTTCTCTAAAGATTTAATTGGGCTACTTTGCATAGTCGTGGCTTGGTCTCGAGTAGGTTGCATCTCTTGTTAACCTTATTTACCTGGCTAAATAACCAAGTTAGCTCAATTTGGACTCCTCTTAATTAGTATTGGAGTAAGCTCCACACACCTTTTCTTGCTTGGATTGAGTATATATAGCCATATAAGAATCTCAGCTCGGCCTAATGAGGGCTTATTTCGGTGTGATTTCATTCGCTTACTTATGCGTGGCTATAGAATTTCGCAATTCTCAACATGACTTTACAAGGCTTGCCATTGGTTTAGCTAGGCACAGCTGTCCTCAAGTTTGCTTGAGGCCGCCGCTGCGTCAGCATATTCATGGTTACTTCTGTACGTCGCGAACTGGACGAATAGCGGGTATTTCTTCGATGCTGTTAAGAAGACCAAAAAAAAATACGTTTAGCTGCCTTTTCAAAATTTCCAGTGCACTTGAGCAACCTTTTTTTTTTCAAGAACTGTTTTATGCCGGGGTCCACCACGGCTCCGCTGACGTAATTCCGTCACGGATATGACGTTGCAAAATACCCTTTAGCAGATTGCGAAGAAAAAAAAAAACGCCCAGGAAAGGTTCTGTCGCGGAGCGTCGAACCAGGGACCTCTCAAATCAGTAGCACGTGTCGCGAACCACTAGGCTACGAAGCGTTTGTTTGCAAGAGGGCTAACGGCAAGTCATTTATATACGTCATATACTGTTTGGTGGTCCTCGGAGTTTCGACACTTCAGCACGTTTTCGTCATTAGTAACGATATGGCACCAAGGGGGTGCGTTGGGCCCTCTCTAAAGTTCGCCGCGTATCGGAGAGGCAGAGCAAGGCCCCTCCTGCGTGCGCGCATATCAATTTCTCACCCCCGTATTCTAGAACGTCCCTTCACTCAACGCTTCACCTTCACTTGAGAAGGCTGATGGGAGCGCCATCTGTAGGCATGGCAAGTCACTGCATATCAGCAATAATATGCTGCGATTCTTCAGTAGTGCAGCCTCATTCTCAGCCGAGCAGCGGCGCTGTGCTCAACTCTCTCAAGTGAAGGATGAAAGTCGAGTCAAATAGGGTTTGTGAATACGGGGGTAAGACTCGTGATTCGGGCGAGCACGAAGGTCACTTCACTCGCTGCCGCGTTTGCGAAAGGAGCATGCTACTCAACCACGAAGCTGCAAGACTTGTGACAGTTCGGGCTTGTTCTGTTTATACTTGTGCGCTCGTTTCGTGCCTCATTCTTTCTGTTTGAAATGCGGGGCTCATGTGTCGAGCTGTGACAGTTGTTAGTCCTCGCTCGTTTCTGTGTATGCTCATTTCGTGAGCGCTTTCTGTTTGAGGTGCCTGTTTGCAAATTGTCGTTCGATTTGTCGAGCTGCTTGTCACGTGACTTTGCAATTTGCAGCTGTAGCATTCGTTCATTCGCCCTTGTGGCGAAACAATGCGCAATAAACGCTGAACTACATCTGTAAGCACACGTTTCATTTTCGTGGTACACCAATTTCTAAAAAGGAATTTGATGTATTGATTTGTAGGGTTTAACGTCCCAAAACCACCATATGATTATGAGAGACGCCGTAGTGGAGGGCTCCGTAAATTTTGACCACCTGGGGTTCTTTAACGTTTCTAAAAAGGGAGATCAGCCACATTTTTTTTAGATGCGGAGCATCTTATACTCGCGCCTTGTAGTGCGCCGTCCGCACCGCTTCTCGAACATTCGACAGCTGACGCGCGCGCATGCGCCGTCGCGCCGTCGCCCACTCTTCCACCATCTGTGCATCCCTTCCTCCTCTACACACCGCGCGCGCTTCACTCCTCCCCCATCTGTGCACCCCTCCTCCTCTACACACCGCGTTCGACATCTACAATTCTCCTGATTCTCCAGTGGACGCGCATGTGGCGTCGCGCTTCGAGAACATTCAACAGCTGACAGTGCGTGCGCCGTCGTGCTGTATATATACTCAAGGTCGGCGCTCGCTCGCTCAGTTGCCGCTCGTCGGTTGGTTTGTACGGCGCGTCGACGTCCAAGGTCGCGGTGAAATGAATTCCAACGAATCCACAAACACAATGATCGACGTCCCTTCGACCAGCGCCGCCCTTTCGCATACGTGTGTACGTGTTCACTCATTTAACACCCCCTCCTACAACCACGTTAACCAATTTAGCTATCGACCCAAGTAAGTCGCAATTTAACACCCCATTTCACAACCACGTTAACCAATTTAGCCATCGACCCAAGTAAGTCGCACTTTAACACCCCGTTAACCAATTATATGGTCCGCATCCTCCTCAGTGTTCCCCCGAGGGAAGCTGTGGGCAATTTTTTTTCCTGATGCGTCGAACGATCCATTGCCGTAGAATCGGGGAACAACTAGCCTCTTTAACATTCTAACTCGCTGGTCTTATCTCTGTTGGCGTGGACGACGAATGGCGGCAAACCAAGACAAATCAGGAACGTTTTTTTTCCTTTTGTTTCTTTTCTTTTTTTTTTGCCGCGACGCAGTTCTTGACTAGCACGAGATTGAAAAAGAGAAGTCATGCGGCACGTGCTGGAAGACAGGTGAACTAAACGCTGATGTCTGTGAAAGCTGAATCTGTGTACACAACATGACTGAAAAACTGCGCTACGGTTACAGACACAAAAGACGTTATGGGAGACATATGTTAGGAAGTTGACACGACAAACGCAAGCTATCGTCATGGTTTATTGAAAAGAAAACATGAAGGAAAGGTATAACTGGAGGAAAAGGACGCATATCAGTTCGCGAAGAGGAAAGCGACCAGAATCTTGCCGAACTATCTTCTGCGGCAGCACAATTGATTATGACTAAATATGACGTTGACTAAGTTCTTTTCGGAGTTCGGCTTCGTTAATACTACAAGACTTTAGGCCCGTAAACTCTCAGTTTTCGCTTCTTCAGTTCTTTATTTTCGGTTGTGGTGCATGATGCAAGTGTTAAAGGGGACTTTTTTTATATTCACAGATTTCAATAAAACCTTGAACATGTGTTCTCTTCCGTACCACGGTGACATTTGCCAATTTACACAACCGCAAGCCATTAAGGTTTTAGAAAGCGAATTTCGAAATTGTCGGCTGATTCTGGAATCACACTTGTAAACGCGAGCTACCCTATGTATGTGACGTAAGTGCCTACTATTTTTTCAAAAACCTCACCTTTCCCGCCACATAATTACAGCACACTGTTTCTTCTACGAGGCAATGACGACGCGAGCAGAGTTCAGTTTTTTCAGTTGCATACAACGTGTTAGTCGTCGTTGACGTCGGATCTTACAATATTTAGCAACGAGGAAATCGATTCGGGTCATGTCAGATGCTCCACGCGCTGGCGGGTCGAAATCTAAAAGCGATGTTTCCGTGCTCATAGTAGCTGCAATCAGCGCTGAACTTGTCACTGGTAAGTTCAGACGAGTTGGTCCAGCTTGATTCCGCGTCGGATGGCATCGTCAACTTGCTCTTCGTGCATCAGAAGAGACACCTGAGCTATATTTACGCCATGGCCAGCCGTGGCGGGGTGTAGCGTATCTCGTGACGTCATCGGCGATGGATTCCGTGACGTCATCCGATGCCTACCATAGATGGCAGAGCAGTCCCTTGTTTCGGTTTCTGCTTTCACTTGTTGTTTATTGCTTTTGCAGGACTGTCAATACGTTTTGCAAACAGCTTACCTCAGTATGGTCGAAAATGCACAGGAATTCTCTTTTAAGCTGCTGGGCTGGTGGCCCGAAGGTCAAGAGTTTGATACCGGCCACGGTGATTGCACCTCGGTTGAAGGCGAAGTGCCAGAGGCCCGTGTGCCAATTCACAAACATTTGTCATTCGTTCCAGCATACACTGCCGGCACACACGTACTGACGCTCACTGGTTTCTCGCCTATACGCTGCGTAAATTTTCTTTCTCGACAATTTGTAGAAATTCACACCGAAAGACGGCTAATTTAAATCTGTGAATACCATTCTCATTATGGCTATGTTTACCCTTGACGCTATTCTCACTATGGGAAACAAGCGAATTATCGTAGATATTCAGGCGTATACAAAAAAATCATTCTCATTCCCCGCTCACCGAAATATTGTTTGCGCGGGGCATAATCCAATGCGGGACATGAAGGTTATTCATAGAGGATACGAATGAACAAAGTGTATATACAGGAATGACACGTACAGTGCTCAACTCGGCTGTCTATAACGACGGAGCGCCGTGAGCGAAACAGCACGGTCGACATCTGCAGTCGCAAATACGCCACATCTAAGCATGCGCGGCGCCAGTGATGTGCTTGCCTCGCAATACTGATCCCTGTTTATCGCTGCGTATGAAGCAACCACCTTGGCCGTCGAAAGCGCTCTGAGCGATTTCGCGAAAAAACAAAAACAAGAAACAAAGACGAAGTAAAACCGTCGTCGCTGTGATATGTCACGAAGCGAGAATATTTCTTTTTTGTTGTTGGTTTACTTCGATTTTGTAATGTTGACAGTGCTTGCACGGCCAAAGTAGCCATCGCGGCCGCGGAGATAAAGAAGGGCAGGCACATCATTGGCGCCGCGCATGCTGAGATGCGGCGTATTTGCGACTGCAGATGTCACTCGTGCTGTTCCGCGCGACGCTCCATCGTTATAGACAACCGAGTTGAGCACTGTACGCATGACCTGACATGACGCCGGACATGTGTTGGCATACATGCCCGGTGTAATGGCATGGCGTGCGTGGCATGAATAACATGCGTGCAATGCATGTGTACGACGAGGATTGAGAGCGCAGTGTGAGGTGCAGCACGAAACGCGTGACGTCATCTTCGCTATGGTAATTTCGGTGTCACGTGCTTGTCCTCGGGTATGTCAGTGTAGCGGCGCATGGGAAAAATGTGCCGTAAACAAGCTTTCTCTGGGTGTTGATAAAATCAGTGCTATAAGCTTGAAGAAAATTTTTAGAACACTAGTGAAAGTTTTTTGTCGAGACGTAGAGTAGCTGAGGCAGAGATCACGATGCACGTTGGCCATCTGCATCGATAACGGGTTAGGAAAAAATTAAATGAACCATCAAGAGCGCAGCGCATTAGTCACTACCACAGTGGACGCTCCCGTGTGCGTGCAGGTTAAAGAAGTGAATGCGTAAATTTGCTGTTGTAGGCGCCCAATAAGATAGTTTTCACTTGATTTTTTACCTCCTTTCTGCAAGCCGATACGACGACACCTATACGACGCTAAAGCGCTTTTTAAAACCATGTGGCTGTTCAATCAAAGTCCTAACGCTTCGTTGCGGCACCCAGTTGTGCGACAGAAACGATACAAAAATTATAGAGGATTTCAAACGACTGAAAATGAACACCTGTCTTCTGAGATGTAGCCATTGAGGCAGAAGCGTGCTTTAGGAGGGGGGGGGGGGGGGATCTCCGACATACTAATTGCCAACATCACAAAAGTAACTTTCTTGTTCATTCCTCTTGTCCTTTGTAATCTTCTCTTGCTTGATTGGTACGTGGTTTTCTTTATTTATCTTTTTTATTCTTTTTTGCTGAAGTTGGCATGTGACCAAGAGTTTCGGCGGACCACGTCGCGCAGAAAGTTGTGGATGGCTGTGCTTCGGCAGAATGGCTGACGAAATATATTCAACAACATGCTTGCGGTCTTTCCTAAATCACTGAACTCAACTTCTTCTTCAAGGGCATTATAGGTAATTTGAGACGAAGGACTTCGAATGTCGTTAACCTGAAATTGCAAAGAGCAAAAGTAAAACGCGTCGAATCATAGAAGCTCACAATATTTCATGTCTCGGCATAACGCGGAACATCAACTTCAGTTGATAATGTGTTTGTGAACTTTTGGTAAATATTATTAGTTGCATGAATGCCTTATTAACAATATAATAGTTTCATTTCCACCAATACACAGTCGATAGAGGGGGTGACAATAAAAGCGACTATCCGCTTGACCAAGTTTTCACCGCTCTAGGCAGTGGCGGTAGCGGCAAGAGAATATCACAGCTGACAGAAGTACACAACATTAACAAAATTAAGAATTTAAAATTTTGAAACTGACTGCAGACAGTTGCACTGTCACTTCCCCCTCCCCCCCCCCCCCCCCAATGCACACACACAGCGCAATAAACATATATAGAAATGTAAATCAAAACTCGCATCATGTAAACCACCAAATACACTAAACATATGATATACGTGCAGCGGTGATGGCATTTTCATCCCTTGTGTTTTTGTTTCTTGTCTTTCTTAATATTTAGCTATGAACTTTGAAGATAAGGTCTTAATTGCCAGGAACGTTAATAATATATTGGCGAAGTGTAAAAGGGGTGATATCTGCTATGTTAACACCTGATGAATATCATCTTAATTGTAACGATAGCTGATCAGTAATTTTTTGTTGTCTATAGTTATTTCTTGTACAAGGATGCATCCAAGGTGGCTCATGACGGGGTGGGTATATTTTGGTTGCTAAAATTTCATGGAAGCAATGTCTGCGATAGTAGATAAATTATTTTTTGTTCGATAATATAGCGCTGTAAAAGCCTGTAAATGTATAGGTTGTAAAGATCGATGATTTCATGTTCGCTAAAGAAGAGATCAGTTGTATGTATGCAAGAAACGTTATAGGTTATACGGAGGATTTCATTATGAAGTCGTGAAACGTTTTATAAATTAGTTTTAGTCATTGTCGCCCACACTAACATGCAGTAGCGTGGTATATAGCAAGCTTTGCCTCTAAAGGTACTCACTATGGGAAACCCCGCCGCGGCGGTCCAGTGGCTAAGGTAGTCGGCTGCTGACCCGCAGGTCACGGGATTGAATACCGGCTGCGTTGGCCGCATTTCCGTTGGAGGCGAAAATGTTGTAGGCCCGTGTGCTCAGATTTGGGTGCACGGTAAAGAGCCCCAGGTGGTCGAAACTTCCGGAGCCCTCCACTACGACGTCTCTCATAATCATATGGTGGTTTTGGCACGTTAAACCCCACATATCAATAAATCAATCTCATTATTGGAAACCATACACATCCTGCTATTTTGAACTTCGTTAAAGATCATATAGTGTTTCAACAGCCTTTCCATACTTTGACGAAGTTCTCCTTTATTCAGGCCAAAATATTGTTGGAGAGAGCACTCCAGTTGTCTGCACAAGTGGGCTCACTGACGTTTTCAATATATTTGTCCAGGAGCGTTCAATGATGTCCTTGCAGACTTCTGTGAACTTAACTGAGGAGGAGGATCTAATTTTATCAGTGCTACGCTATTGATATAAATTTGCGTGAAGTTGTGATTCAGGGACGATATTCATAGTCGATATAATTGAACAAGACACTGCGCAGAAGTGCATTTCTAGCCCTTTATGTGGCAACATGGGTGATTTCAGCATAGCGAGTCAGGATATAAGTTCCCAACGGCTTTAGTGCGAACGTTTCCCGGCGTGATGAACGATAAGGGCGTGCAGCGAGCTCCTTATATCCGCTGTTGATCCGGCACCACAAACGATCCCAGATATTTCCTTCGTTGTGGGAGCAAGGGGAGTTCATTTTACCGTCTTTCGTCAGCACCCATTCATACCCGCGTTCCCGTAGAAGATGTCTTGTCGGTGAAGCAAAATAACAGCCTCGACGATTGGCAGCAGCTTTCATCGGTTCCTTTTAACCTGACCCGATCGATACACGTTCAACCGGTTTCGTACGTACCGACGGGCTAATAAACTGGCTCAGGTTTTTCCCAAATTCATTACAGCACAGCGGCAGTTTTTTTTTTTGCAGTGAAAGCTATCATGAGACTACAAAAATAGTGCCGTAGTTGTTTTCCACCACCACCAGGGCTCATTATCATTAACGCGCAAAAATGAGAAAGCATGAAATGAAAATAGAATGTCCAAGTTGCACTGGATTCAAATTCTCACCCTTTGCACGACAGTCGACTAATACAACGCAGCCCCGCCGCGGTGGTCTAGTGGCTAAGGTACGCGGCTGCTGACCCGCAGGCCGCGGGATGGAATACTGGCTGCGGCGGCTGCATTTTCGATGGAGGCAAAAATGCTGAGGCCCGTATGCTCAGATTTGGGTGCACGTTAAAGAATCCCAGGTGGTCGAAATTCCCGGAGCTCTCCACTACGGCGTCTCTCATAATCAAATGGTGGTTTTGGGACGTTTAACCTCACATATCAATCAATGAACTATTATAACACATAGCCACACTGATGCCTGAAACTCTCGTCCGAAAATATCCTACGCAAATGTCGTTTCGGTCAAGGATCGCGTTAACACATGTAATGTAGCGTGTTACAAGATTAAAACAACGATCACTTGTCTGGCAATGGTAACGCGATGAGTGCGTGGTTTTCACCCGCACGAGTGATCAGGCTTACGTATTTCGCCACTAATTTTCCGAACTGCGCTAGTAGCTTGGAAACCACCCGCAGAATATCAGAGTTTTGTGCTTAAATTCAGTAACTGTAATGCCCTTCCGTAACACCTTTTGTGAACTGCAAGCGTTGATGCAAGCGTTAGTTCGTGAAGATCCATTTAGGTGTCTTACAACGAAGACATAAGTTTTAAAACGTGAGGTCTCACTGCATTTCACAACGCGCACAGGCCTCGACGAGGTAATCTGACTCATAATTTGATAGAAAAATGGAGGGTGGACTGACACCCTACACGTTATCTTAAATCCGTATTTTGTGTATATTCGATCTTTTGTGACGTGACTTCAGCTGCTTCCCAATGTGTTCCAGAGCGTTCTACCCGGCGACTAACGTTTGTTTCGCGGAAACTAAAGTGCGTGGGGAAAAATCACACCATATCCAAGGAGTGAAGAATGATGAAGAGGCAAAGTGCCTGCCTGCCTGCCTGCCTGCCTGCCTGCCTGCCGGTCGGTCGGTCGGTCGGTCGGTCGGTGGATATGCTGTGCTGGCTACGCCGGAAGGATGGACTACCCTAGACCATAAGGAGCTTAGCCCCTAAAAAATTCTGGAAAGACGCAGCTGCTGGAGCGAGTGAAGTGCCCTTCGTTCTTTCTGAAAATTCAACGCCAGCGGAAGATGTACGACGCTTATCGCGAGATAAGCGCGTGCGCATCGCAACGCGAGGACCACCGATCTTAAAAGCGGACCCTCGCGCCCATCGGGTCATTGCGCTAGTAATAACGAAAACTGACTGAAGTCACCGAGCTCCGGGTACCGCCGACAGTAAATGGTGTGTATAAATAGCTCACCGTTAATGTTACGAAGTACGTATGGTTTGCGGCCGAGTTGTTGCGCGCTGCGGAGTCATACGTCTTAGGTTCGACTCCCAATGACGTAGCTTTTTCGTGCAGGTTTTCGTTGCCATATTTTAGTGTATATTTTGCAGTGTCTTCTCTGTGACGGAAATACGTCTGCAGAGCTGTGGTGAAGCCCAGCAGAAAACACTTTCGCGTTAAAAGTTATAGGCGCAATATTAACAGATGGGGCACTTTGCCTCCTTCCGTTCGCTTTTATCGCGAAGGAGGTTTCCAGCCTGAGTGCCGAAACGTCCGTGCTTTTTTTTATTTTCTAGTCAGCGTCCTCGCTTTTCTAATAAGTGATCCTTCCCGACAAGACGGGCGTCTTTTGAAGCCTTGATTTCATTTTAAGAGATAGCATGACGTCAGGGTGGGTTTAAAGAATAGACTGGAATATATGTAATATTGACAGAATACGGCAGCGGTGACACGTGGATTCATGGGCCAACAATTTTTTCGCGCAGCACGCACTAACGAAAACAACTGGAATCGATAAACAAGCTCAAGCGGGATGAGAGGCAAGGATATCAAAACAAAAATGCGGCGCAAACATGACTATACTGGCTGGCTTGAGGTGATAGTACGTAGTGTTTATTGTAAAAAACACCAAAGAGTTGCTCGGCTACATTATGATCACACAGAAAGCGCCTCTATGTACTGAGGCTACTGGAAGGAAGGATGCAGACAAAGGGGGAAGGCAGATAGGTTAACTAGACAGACATCCGGTTGGCTACACCACACTGGAGGATTAGGGAAGGGGACACGAAAGACGAGAAAAAGGGAGAAGAGAAAGGGAGGGACAAACTGTAATGGAGGAATTTAAAGAAAGTAAGTAGCCTGTGCTGCATCGGACAAGATGTTGCACCTACAACTCGCACACAATCGATCTGTTCACCTATGGCGCAGTAATAACGAAAGCTGACGTACAAATATAGGAAAATATCTGTTCACTTACAAACCCTCTAACACATTTTACTAAGATAGAAACGTGTTCAAGGTTTGAACACAGCAGGCCGATGCCGTAGCCGTAAGAAAGTGGTTGCCTTTCTTGGGAGATATAAAACACAACTGATAATGTAAGTCTACAGGGATAACTTGAGCACACACTTAAAATACGCGTCAAATGCACAAATCGAGTGCGCACGCTCACGCGACATTGACATGTCCAACTCGCTACGATAATGGGTGCCATGCAGAGCAGGCTTCGAAGAGCTGTCTATGACACAGTATTCGCAGAGTTTCGCTGCCCCTTATTGCAGGTGTACTTCATATTCTTTTTTCGCTGAGTCGTATGCATATTTTCTTTAAATGGTTGTGGAGTTTCATTTTAAACCGTTTTGCATTTTAAAGAAATATAGTGATTCCATTCACCGTCACAGTATCAAATAACATGTATGTTGAATACTTTTAGTATTTAAGTGTTGAAGCCATTTGAACAAGCAACATTAATCATGCCCTAGCAAACGTCATGCATTCAGCTGAATGGAGACTACCCTGAAGACAACGCTAAAAAATAAACAACTGCTTTCGTTTGTAGCTGCGCACGTTTTTCTTGAAGAAAATAATTAAAATGTTTTCTTCAACTCTGCTTCGTACTTCAGTGAAATGTTTTATTATAATCAACAATAATTTTAGGGATGGGAAACTTCACTCAATATCTGATTTTGGGGGACTTACTTTGTGATGATTATCTGCTTGTTAGCTCGGTAGCATCTGTCAACTCTGACTGATTGGCTCGCAGCCAAGCCGAGGCTAGACTACGTCTTTGTATAAGTCGAGCACTTGTGCGCGTTACGCAGTCTTACCTGGCATGTTGAATGTACCTTAATTTACTACTAAAGTGTATCTTGTGATCGGACGTGGTCTCAGCGCATGCGCGTTAGGCACCATTACGCTACACAAGTCGACTATGGTTGGCTTTATGACAGTAATAATGATCTATGTCATGACAAGTGTGTTATATCATGTCATTCATGGTGTGCCACGCATATCAATACGGATAGTGTTAAGCACACTATACACAACAGGAACTCTGGTGTTGTAGCTGTTAGCGGTATTGTCCGTGAGCGAAACTTCTCGATGGGTGCACTGAATGAAAAGAAGAAATCTGGCAAATCACACGCACTTTGCAAATCAGTCTCACGCAAAACAGTCAGCGAGTAGCTACGTTTTTGTGTATATTTAGTGGTTGCACGCATATTGTGGCCTTATCAGGCATGTCGACTGTCAGGCACTGGCGTGTAAATGTTAGCCCATGATCCAACGTAACCTCGGCACCCTCGTTGGGGTCATTTTTATCGAAACGAAGTATAAGCACCACTCGCTGGTACATCCTTGCGGATACGAGCAACAGATAAACTTTGACACTGTCAACTAACTAGAGTATGCAAGTTTATATTTGTGCTTTTTTGCCACTTCTTTCAAGGCGGAGCATTGTTGGCATCTTTTTCTAGGCAAACTAGGATAATTTGCCCTTTACACGTGTGGTGCAAAGTTCTCCCGCACAAAATAGACATAAAACACAAGACAAGAGTGTCTAGACAGGCATAATCACTAGTTTTTCATTAACAAAGTACTTGACTTTTATGTTTTCATTTCGCCATTCTCCGTGGAAAACTTCGAGAGAATTGGAGATCTAGTCATTCGTTGAAAAAAAAACTTGTATATGTTGCAACTGGTCTATAATACAGGGTGCTTAATTTTAAGAAATAGTATGGCTGATTCTTCGCACTTTCGTGTCATTATCGATGCCGCGTCTTTGCCTATTGCAACAAGCCTTGATTGTACGAAATACCGTTCTCTTGAGAACACTGTAGCAGGACTTGACAATGGTTATTCGCCATGACGAAAGCGGGTCATCTGGCGAGGAAAAATCTTAAACTGCATAATTTTGCAAATCTAAATGCATTTTCTTGGAGAAATTGAAGCCCGGACTATTGTCCATCAGTCGAGAATATGGCGAAATGCCTTCTATTAAGCAGTTATTTCACCATATTCGCCATTTGTTTAAGGTAATGTGCAATATTACTCCATTAAATTCGCTTTTGTGTACAACTCCATCGTAGGTCTTTCCCAATAACATTTTGTTGCACACTCTGAGATGGGCTCCCGTATTGATCAGATGTATCATTTTTCGACTCACTGCGAGGGGCATTATGCAGCGAAAGTATCACTTACGTAGTTTTTCGCGAAGCTTGCCGCATTTTAAGTCGAACAGCTCGATGATATTTACTACCACGCATGTAAATGAAGCACGTTTCTCGTACTCTTCTGTCGCGGTTTCGTTCAACCACCGGGAATCGAAGCTGCATGACCTTGTCAAACTTTCGAGAGACCTAGCTCACGAGTCTCTAGAGAAGTCTCCGTAGACTCACATTATCTCTATAGGAGGGTCAGGGGTCTTCTGCGGCATAAGTTTGGGGAAAATTGTTTTTTATTAGAAACTGCAAGCCTCTTGAAATAAGGAAACGTGCATTGGATGCATCACTCTCCTTTGTACAAAGATATGCATGGTACTTGCGTCTATGGGAATAATACTGAAAGGTACAGCGTCCGGGTACCCTTACATCCGTGTTTAATGATGTATGAAAACACGAAAACAATAGCCACCTTGGTTTGAAGTTTAAGCTAGGCAGAATTTCAGCCCAATTTAATAGACATATCTGGAAACATATTTCAAGGATTTGCACTGCACAAGTTTCAGATAAGCCGGACGGTAAATGTACAGGCAAATTTGTCAGAAATGTGCTGCCGCATACGTATGCAGTCAAAGGAAAAAAAAGATATGACGAAGCTTGCGCTAAGCCACTCAAATCTTGAAACAAAGATAATGGATGATTCTGAAAACTAATCTGGAAGCTTCTGGGCTGTTTCTAGGGCTTAGCTAGGGGAGGAGCATCGTTTCCAGGTCATTGCTGGGCGATGCTATAGGTTGTTTTGACCTTGATTCCCAGCCCAGAGAGGTTAGAGTTAAATCACAGATAGTTACAGAGATGACACGGACGCGCCATCGTTGGCGTAGACGTTTGCATAACTTCTGGGTCTCCTCGCTGCTGCCGTCGCCTTTCCCATTTTCTAGCACTTTCTCGTTGTGCGCATTCGGGGTCTTCTAGACTCGCCGCTGTTGCGTCGCTGCCATTTGTTGAGTTAATTGTTTCCTCTTTTATACTTAGTGGACAAGTGGAGAGTATAGTTCGATTTTCCCAACTTCTGTGCCATTCACGATGATGACATTTTATAACAAATTTCTGTGGCACACACTTGTTTGTTGGAATAGCTGTTGATTTCTTCATTTTCAGTAGACACGTTATATATATATATATATATATATATATATATATATATATATATATATATATATATATATATATATATATATATATATATATATACACGCACATATACATATATATATATATATATATATATATATATATATATATTCAGTGGCGCACACTGTTTGTGATGGTCATAGTTTTTTTCCAAAGGGGTGAATGGTTTGTCCACCAGCTTCGTGGTTAAAAAAAATGCAAGAATCAGAAAAAGTGACACTTTCTCCTGTCTGTCTGCCGCATCGGTTAACGTCAATTGACCGACACTCTCTAACGCTTGCGACAAATGAGTGTGATCATTTACACAAGTCACTAAACATGCATACATATAATTAGACAAAATTTGATACAACGTGTGACAACACTTAAGTGATAATAAATATGCAGTTCGCTTATAAAAAAAATGGAACCTTTACTGTTTGACGAAACATGTTGAGTGGATTCAACGTGGTACGAGTACAGAGGTAAAGAAAGGGACACGAACACTAGCGCTGTTCTCACAACTAACTTTACTAGCACTAGTAAGCGAGCCGGCAGTCCTTACACACACATGGGAGGACATTTCAATGAAAATGGGTGTACAAGACACTGTTCGCATTTTTGCGCATGTGAATTACGCTACCAAAGAAATTATGGAAGCTTTTTACATTCACGAAAAAGGCCCCATAGTTGTGTAAGCGTGTCATCTGCTACTGCATGACAAAGAAATATCGTTTTTAAGTAGCTTCATCACCAGGTACAGATTTTTCTTGGTTAGTTCACCTTTATTCTTTTGCTTTTGTTCTGTATTTGACGTCATCAGCATGTGTTCACGTGGTTATAAGTTGTGCTTAGGACAGCAATGGTATTTGTGTTCTTTTTTTTTACCTCTGTCCTCGTTGTATCACGCTGCATGCAACTCGCCCAAATGCCTTTTCTAGTATTTCACAACGCAGCAGCTATAGCAATTATGAGTGCCCATATCTGTCTCTAGCATGCTGACGCATGTATATTTTCACACCTGCGACGCGTCGTACACAAGCCCGATGTTATACCTTTTCTGTACACGTGTTGAGCTGCTATAGGAACAGCAATGCATACGAGAAGTGGATAGCTTCAAGCTTCTTTCTGATAAAGCCTCGCCATTAGTACACGGAGAAGATTATGCTCTATACAAGACCCTCCTACGTGAGCCATTCGGGAAAATATTAGGACTGTGTGAGGCAAAGTCTCTCTTTCTGTGAGACTGGGATGGCAAAGGTGCACAGTCAGACTGGTAGGCCTGTTTTTATGGCCGGACGATGTGGTGGCACTTCCGTGAAATACGCTTCAGGCACGGGGAGAGTGCCTATAGTTCTAAACAGCAGAACTAATGCTTTCATGTGGTCTATATGTGATAGCTCTACTAGCATTTTTTTCGCCTTCAGGCATTATGTCCTTCAGAACCACGTTCCTTGTGAATTCTCCAGTAGAAATGCTAGTATATCGCGGTTTTTTCAGAGCTACTCGATCTCATCAGGAATAAGGGTAATCTGCTTTACATTATAAGTGTGTGTGTGTGTTTGTGTGTGTTTGCGTTTGTGTGTGTGTGTGTGTGTGTGTGTGTGTGTGTGTGTGTGTGTGTGTGTGTGTGTGTGTGTGTGTGTGTGTGTGTGTGTGTGTGTGTGTGTGTGTGTGTGTGTGTGTGTGTGTGTGTGTGTGTGTGTGTGTGTGTGTGTGTGTGTGTGTGTGTGTGTGTGTGTGTGTGTGTGTGTGTGTGTGTGTGTGTGTGTGTGTGTGTGTGTGTGTGTGTGTGTGTGTGTGTGTGTGTGTGTGTGTGTGTGTGTGTGTGTGTGTGTGTGTGTGTGTGTGCAGACATGGCTCATACAGAAGTTAAAGGTACAACACCGGGATAGCCTGCAGCGTATATCATGTGGGGGCCGACATCGCAAAAGCCTCCTCGCGAAAACGCGGTGCTGAGCAGTCAGCGACCAATAAAAAAATGAATAATACAAGGAACAGACCTTGTTAGAGCGAGATTATTGTCGTCTGAGATTTAAAGGTTAAATCCGTCCCTGCCCACGCTAAGACGGGATCACAAGTGAAAGCTTCCGTCCTAAGTGATGCTCGTTCATTATTGCCGTCGAGACGAGATATGCGCGGTGCGTATGGAGCTTAGCGGGAAAAGCGCAGTGGATTAGGATCTCTCGTCATGCATGATACTGTCGTCACTGTTTCCTGGTTGTACGTTTTATTCATCTACAAAAGAAAGACAACGAAATTTCAGCTGCCAACTAAGAAATCGTAAGCAGTTACACGCGTTTCGATGACTGGATGCACATCAAGAGGACAACGAAGCATGCCTTGCAAATATAAAGTTTCATTGCGTTATAATATTTAGGAGCACGTACAGTTGATATGTTCTTTACTCTTCTGCCAATTAGCGTGGCTGATGGTGTCATCCAGAGGCAGATTCTGAGCACTTCTTGTGGCACTTTTTCTGCTCCACGCGGAGCAAGTCTGTTCCCTTGGCAGACGAAGAGTGCTTCCTGTTCGTTCTATTGACAGATTCGGAGCAGCTTTTTTTTCGAGATGCACTCCACGGAGAAATTGTTTTCTACCTCGCGAAAAGCGGCGAATTCGACCGGAAGTCGGGAGCACTCCGTGTCCTTGAACGACGACAGCTGTGGGTGCGCCTACGGACGCCGGTCGCGTTGGTCGTGCCTGGCATCGAACTACACCACGCTCGTGTTTTGCTAGCGCAACGTCGCTCTGCCCAGCGTGCTCACTCGTGCAAGAAGGGAGACGCGCAGCATCGCGTTCCATTATGACCCTGCCATTTGCTGCGGCAAGAGCGTTTGTGTTCCGTTGGTATATTTTCTTTGGTTCCCCTCCGCAAGACCGGAGCGCTCTGGTGCAAGGTTCATCGGCCACTCCGAATCTGCCTATGGAATTCAGCATTACGTATAATGTACCAGATCAGATCAATTACTTGCTGTTTAGGCTAGCGGCCCAAGTATTTAGGCTAGTTCTTGCAATAAAACTAAGGTTTCTCTTAGTGAGTGGTGCTGACGTATTATGACGTGTTAAGAAAAAAAAAGTGCTACGCAGTTCACAGACTCCGGGATTGGTTCGTGCATCTTGCAGTGGTCTCCGTAGCAACTGATGCTGCGGAAAGCTGTATCCGTACATTGTGTTCTCAAACATTTTATTAGAATATTAATACTTATATCGAACTTCATAAATTAGTACACTTACCCATTCACAGTGTAGCTTACCTTTACAAGTAATACCTACTGGCTTAGAATCAACCATAACTTGACACTTCGTATTTCATGCACGTGCTAATAATATGTTCATGCAGGTAGAAAATCTGACACTGGAAAAGAATAAAAATGCCACCCGCATCTTCCCACGGAGGGGGGGGGGGGGGGACTCGTGTCAAAGCATCGCAGAGTGGTGAGGGTATCACGGGATTGTTGCGTAATTGGGTATAGTTTGGGAATGCTTAATTGTTATTTTGTATTTATTATTATTATTTATTAAATGAAGGAGAAGCGTTGTCTTCAACGAGTGGTGCACGGGACGCTGATGTGCGATCCAGTGCCTAGACATACACGGTGGCTAGTTAACGATCGTGCAGCTTGGTTTTTGATTAGCAGACGCGGCCTGTGTCAGCCTTTCGAGGCGAGAGATGGTAGGGGCGGAGGCAGAGGTAGTTGGCGCGAGACGCGAGCATGTGCAGTGAGGTTGCCGATGCCACCGCCGAGGCCCGATTGGCGAGTAGGTGCGACTATAAAATGCTCCGCATTTAAAAGGCAGTTTAACCGCAAGAGTGAAGCAGCGAATGCGATCGTAACAGATTAAATACAGGGTAAGGACAGCGATCTTCACTTAGCTCTCGGCAGGCTTCGCGAAAGTTAGTTATCTAAGCAGATCTAATTAAAAGTTATACACAAAAAATTGTCTAGCTTCAGGCAACGGTCAGCAACAAACATGCATTTGATCGCGTCGTGATCGAACTCTAAGGATAGCTGAGGCACCCTATATATATATATATATATATATATATATATATATATATATATATATATATATATATATATATATATATATATATATATATAGGCAGGCATGGTGGTTCAGTGGCCTTAGCGTTGCATATACTCCAGCACATCCTCCGTGAGCGGTCACAACGTGGTTTATTTCGACGTTTCGGCCTAGAGTCTGGCCTTCATCAGGATGGAGGCCAGACTCTAGGCAGAAACGTCGAAATAAACCATGTTGTGACCGCTCACGGAGTATCTACTGGACTATATATATATATATATATATATATATATATATATATATATATATATATATATATTTATATATATAAGGGAAAGAAAAGTATACTTAAGGGCTCGTTTTTTCATGTTTTGACACAATAATGAGATCTAACAGACAGTAATGCCAAGGAATGTATAGGGGAAGTTATTAGAACAAATGGAATGTAAATAAGAAGAAAGAAAAGTGGGTGAAATAATAATCAGCCGTGAGCAGGAAACGAACCTACGACCTTCGAATAACGATAACGCGTTCGATGCTCTAACCTCTAACCACCGATATATATATATATATATATATATATATATATATATATATATATATATATATATCGGTAGAAAAAGAGGTCGACAAACGTGCGAAAAAACACTAGTTTTACTAACGTTTCGGTGGGTGGGCCTGCCTTCGTCGGAGAGAATGGTTACACATGGCACACAGGGCACATATATAAGCCGCTTCTTTTCGTATCCCACGGCTAAGTCATTATCAGTAGTTTAAGAAGCAAGATTATATATCACCAAAGGTACGTGGCTATAGTGCATATACAGCTGAAAACCAGTATCGTTATACAATAGGGAATTGGCACGTATTTGATACCCTACAACTTATGTGGAATGAAACAGGCCAGCAAAATAACAGACTGCGCACGCAGTAGCTCACTTGGTCATACGTTCTGCGGGATAATCACAGCCTAAAGACATTCAGTAAGCCTTTAAAGGGGAAAAGAACTTTCGAGAGATAAACAAAATCACAAAGCAAGCAGAGCAAAATGAATGCGAGTAAAATGGTGAAGCGACCAAGGCCACCTACATTACGTAGGTAATATTTGACAATAGGCCAACATCGTGCGAAGAATATACACTTGTCAGTAAAAAAAAAAGCTATTTACTAAGGCAATATGCAAGTAAGCGTACCCGGGCTCTCGTTCATGCCGGCAGATAGTGTTTTGAATTTATGAATTAAAAATGACTCGTTTACTTCGCGTTCATGGTGTGATTTAAAACCAGATTCCAGTATTGTAGCTATCATGTTACTGAATGAATGACCTGACTCGGTGACATGCCTTGAAATCGGTAAGTTAGGAAGGGCGTGCACATGAGCTTTATGATTATTGAAACCGTATCGAAAAGCAGTTTCAGTATGACCTATGTATTGTACATGACATATTGAGCATTCTTGCAAATATACGACATTTGCAGTATCACAAGTGAAACTGCCCTTAATTTTGAACTTGAAGTTCGTCGCAGTACTGGCTGCCAGTGTTGTTGTGGCCATGTGTGCACACACTTTACAGCGGGGATTTTTACAAGGACGGCAACCAAGCGTCTGGTCGTTATTGCTCTGTCTGGTTTTAGAGGAAGTTAATAAACCTCCGCTGTAAAAAAGTTAAAAAGCCCCGCTGTAAAGTGTGTGCACACATGACCACAACAACACTGGCAGCCAGTACTGCGACGAACTTCAAATTCAGAATTAAGGGCAGTTTCACTTGTGATACTGCAAATGTCGTATATTTGCTAGAATGCTCAATCTGTCAGGTACAATACATAGGTCATACTGAAACTGCTTTTCGATACCGTTTCAATAATCATAAAGCTCATGTGCATGCCCTTCCTAACTTACTGATTTCAAGGCATGTCACCGAGGCAGGTCATTCATTCAGTAACATAATAGCTACAATACTGGATTCTGGTTTTAAATCACACTATGAACGCGAAGTAAACGAGTCATTTTTAATTCATAAATTCAAAACACTATCTGCCGGCATGAACGAGAGCCCGGGTACGCTTACTTGCATATCGACTTAGTAAATCGCTTTTTTGTTTTACTGCCCCGCCGGGGTGGTCTAGTGGCTAAGGTACTCGGCTGCTGACCCGCAGGGCGCGGGTTCACATCCCGGCTGCGGCGGCTGCATTTCCGATGGAGGCAGAAATGTTGTAGGCCCGTGTGCTCAGATTTGGGTGCACGTTAAAGAACCCCAGGTGGTCTAAATTTCCGGAGCCCTCCACTATGGCGTCTCTCATAATCATATAGTGGTTTTGGGACGTTAAATCCCTCATATCAATCAAATTTTTTGTTTTACTGACAAGTGTATATTCTTCGCACGATGTTGGCCTATTGTCAAATATTACCTACGTAATGTAGGTAGCCTTGGTCGCTTCACCATTTTACTCGCATTCATTTTGCTCTGCTTGCTTTGTGATTTTGTTTATCTCTCGAAAGTTCTTTTCCCCTTTAAAGGCTTACTGAATGTCTTTAGGCTGTGATTATCCCGCAGAACGTATGACCAAGTGAGCTACTGCGTGCGCAGTCTGTTATTTTGCTGACCTGTTTCATTCCACACAAGTTGTAGGGTATCTAATACGTGCCAATTCACTATTGTATAATGATACGCGTTTTCAGCTGTATATGCACTATAGCCACGTACCTTTGGTGATATATATTCTTGTTTCTTAAACTACTGATAATGACTTAGCCGTGTGATACGCAAAGAAGCGGCTTATATATGTGCCCTGTGTGCATGTGTAACCATTCACTCCGACGAAGGCAGGCCCACCTGCCGAAACGTTAGTAAAACTAGTGTTTTTTCGCACGTTTGTCGACCTCTTTTTCTACCGCATTTTCCACCGGATCCATTGAATTTCAGCCCACCATATATATATATATATATATATATATATATATATATATATATATATATATATATATATATATATATATATATATATATATATATATATATATATATATATATATATATATATATATATATATATATATATATATATTGGCGTGGTCGCCCATGCGCGACTATACAAATTTGTATTACCCGCATTAAATATGACTGAAGTTGAAAACGTATGTCGCTGTAGCGTAGACAACTCTTGCGCGAAGTTTTTTACTCTATTTTGTGAAATGAATAACCCGTATTAACGAAATTTTACACATTATAAGGCAAATATATGTATCAAACAGAAATTATCATTGGTGGAAAAAGAGGAATTTGTCAAAGTAGCTGTCATACCGATCTCCTTGCTTCATAATTTTCTCTTTTTTGCTATTCTTTAACGGAAAAAGTGCAATACGTGTGTTGTTGATCTTCCCGCAGATGCATCTTGTACTTCACTAAAAGACTTGTGCTTTCCTTGAATGTGGATACACTGCTGCGCGAATGCATTTTGTTCTTTTGACTGTGCATCTGTCTGGTATATATTTTTTCACCCCCTACCATGATGTACACTTAAGGGATGGAAGCTGCACTAATAAATAATTACATATGAGACAACAACGTAGTGTTATCTCGAAAGGGAAGTACTACTTGCATTGAGCAAATAGCATCATCAGCTGTTGTAACATTAGTACACATCAACAGTTTATGAGGATAAGTAGGTCATCTATTCGAAGGAGGCCCAACGCGCAAATCCTCCTGGAGCCCGCTAAGACGTCGCTGCCGTGTCAACGCATCACCCACGCGGATCCTCTTAGTGCTGCTTTGTTCCGGCAATGTTGATCTACGCGGAGTTCCGGACAGGGGCGTACATCGGCTAATGATTTCTATTCTTGAGGGGGCCACAAAGGCCATATTCGGGTAAGCGACTGCTCAAATACAGCCGGAAGTTCGTGACAACCTCCACGTTTAGGCAGGCGCAGCCGCCTACTTACAAAGTAGCGGAAAAGCATATTGGTACCATTTTAATTTCTTGATACTAAAAAAATAAAGCTCCAAGAAACTACTGTCGGATACGTTGAAAACCAGTTTAGGTAACTTTAGTGCGCTCAAGCACAACAAACACGCTCATTCGGTCACGTCGAATTATTTTTCTATAGATACCCACCAGACGGTGCAAACCCAAAAATGAAACACTGTGCTGTTTGCAGGCACAGCCCTTGAAACAGAAATGTAGCTTATTCAGACGTTACGATGTGTGTCAGTCAGGTGAGGAGGTCCTTATAGGAAAGCGACCATGCCTTACCAAAACTGTTGTAAGATTTACTCTCAGCACAGGAACCAACACGTAGTCACTGTGAATATTCTAGTGTCATTGCACACGACATTTCAGGTGTAAATGTATTGGTTCAGGTACAGCCACGTATTTTCATGACGCAAAAAGGTAAGCATCTAAAAGCCGTTGATGTAAGGTAAATTTTTTTTTCCATTTTCACCCAATACTATAAACCTACTTTTTCATAATTTTGTATGCATATGTATGGATGCTACTGTGCGAATAATTGACGCTGATACTTTCGTTCATGATAGTCAGTTAATAACATGCGAATCCGGTTCATGAAAGAAACGGAAAGTACATTTGTACTCAATGAGAGCCATAAGAGGCTTCGTTTATTCGCTAATCGGTTACTGTATTTGATCGTACTATTGCTCCTTTCCGTTGATGGAAAGATGGATCTTGGCCTCCGCAATGAAAGTGAACTAGAATTACTCACAAATTTGCTTGCAGTTCTAAATAAAATGATAAAGAAGCTGGATGCTATTCAGATAAAACTAACAAAACATGAAGCACTGCTGTCTGAAATAGACAAATAATTGGGTAAAGCTGAAGGTCAGATTGTAATCTTTAACAAGGCAGTAGAACGACATGTAACTGGGGTCAAAACAGCTCGAAAAGGAAGTTCAGGAAATGCGAACAAAAAATACCAACCGGGAAAACACAATCTGAAGGGCCAACATGATCTTCTACGGGGTTAAAGATGATAAGGCAGTAACTCAGGCTCAGTCTGAAGAACCTATTAAGAATATCTAACTTGTCTTGAACTCCAGCTGACGTCAGTGCGAAGAGTACGCCGCATTGGTCGACTGCAAAAAGTACAACCAGCCAAATATTGTTAATTTTGCCTCAGACAAAGAAAAAACGAATGTTCTTAAAAACGCCCAAAACTTCAAAGGGTCTGATTACAGTGTAGATCAGGACTATGCATCAGAAACACGAGAGATCCGAAAACGATTGTGGAGCTATGCTAAAACACAACTAGCCAACTACAGCGGCAGTAAGGTTAAGCTAAGTTTGGACAAGCTTATTGTAGACGGTGAGGTCCTTATGTGGGACAAAATCAAAGAAAAGGTTGTTCCTGCTCAAAAGAAGTGACACCTTATAAGACTTTCTGATATTCACGCAACTTAACAGCTGTTGTTGTAAGTTGTTGAAGTCTTGTGAATAAAATAGGTGAGTTGGCTGGCCTAATTGAATCGACGAAGGTGGATATAGTGTTTGAGACAGAATCGTGGCTGATACCGTCAATCAGTGATCGTAAGGTGTTTCCTGGCCCCTTTAACGTTTACCAAAATGGCCCCGCCGCGGTTCTCTAGTGGCTAAGGTACTCGGATGCTGACCCGCAGGTCACGGGATCAAATCTTGGCTGCGGCGGCTGCTTTTTCGATGGAAGTGGAGATGTTGTAGGCCCGTGTGCTCAGATTTGGGTGCACGTTAAAGAACCCCAGGTGGTCTAAATTTTCGGAGCCCTCCACTACGGCATCTCTCATAATCATATGGTGGTTTCGGGACGTTAAAACCTACACATCATATCAATCAATTTACCGAAATGATAGGGCAAGACTAGGCGGAGTGGTGTTTCTGTTGGTTCTCTCTTCTTTGCGTTCATCTGAACTTGA
Organism: Rhipicephalus microplus; assembly: GCF_043290135.1. NCBI lineage: Eukaryota > Metazoa > Arthropoda > Arachnida > Ixodida > Ixodidae > Rhipicephalus > Rhipicephalus microplus. The sequence continues at coordinate 34,289,621 of NC_134710.1, read as the reverse complement.
TATCGGGCATGATGACGTAGAATCTGTCTAGTGCATGGTGATCCTTACTGACAAAACGAAATTTATTGCCGGAACATTTTATCGACCACCAAATTCTGACCCAGCTGTGTTTCAGCATTTGTACGACATAATTTCGAAGGCATCGGATCAGCTTATTCTTGCCGGTGATTTTAATCAACTCAATTTGACATGGTATAATGGAACATGTATCACCTTCAGTGGTTGATGGAGAACATCGTTGACACGTTCGGTCATACTCAATATGTTAGTGAGGCCACAAGAAACAACTACATTTTGGATTTGCTTTTTTTGCAATTCGCCAATTATAGTAGACTCTGTTACATGCATTCCCAGTATTAGCGATCATCTCGCTGTTGTCGCAATAATTAAACCTGAGATCAAAAGGCAATAGCCTTGCCAATTTAGAAAGGTTTATTTTCAGGACAAGGGTGAATGCTATTTCACACGAAATATTTGCTCATCTGTCTGTTTTTGATTGTCATTGTGAGAACCTCGAGGTTTCGCAGCTTTGGTCTCTCTTTAAATAAAAAATTACGAAAATAACGGAGAAGTATGTACCAAGTACGAATGCAGCTAAATTCAAAAAGTGCAAGAAGCCATGGGTGTCACCAGCGATTTTTAGAATAATAGGCAGAAGACCACAAGTATACAAGGTATATAAAAGAGCTCAAAGTAATTATCAGTATGATAGGTTAGTGGAGGTATCTGATGAATTTAACTATAAAACACGTATTGCAAACGATAAGTACTACAGTAGATTGAATGAAAGCATAAAAACAAACCCCAACCTTTTTTTTTTGAGATACGTAAGGAACTGCGGTGCTGACTCAACTAGAGTGGAGGAAATTGTTCATGACAATAAGATCTTGTTCAGCGACATTGATAAGGCCACATGTCTTGCTGATTTCTTTCATTCATTATTTTTACCTGTGAAGGATACCTGAAACTATCCGCGCTGCTTGAGCCCCCTTCAGCAACTAAATCAATAATGCCACCGGTTGAACTTTGTGTAAATGGTATTGAATACCTGTTAAAAAGCACAGGAGAATCTAAGGCGCCTGGCCCTAATCTCATTTGCCCCCGCGTATTGAAGTGCTGTGCCTGGCCGATTGCATCTTATTTATATCTAATATACAAAAAATCTCTCGTTACTGGAATTCTGCCTGATCGGAAAATGAATGCCCTATGTGGTTCCTATTCACAAAGGTGGTTCCATGAAAGAGGCAAACAATTATAGGCCGATTTTTTCAACATCGATTCCCTGCAAGATATTGGGGCATATACCGTATAATGACATAATAAAAGAACTACTGCAACACAAATTATTAGTTGATTTTCAGCATGGTTTCCGCAAGGGCCTGTCTTGCACAACGCAACTGATTGAATTTTACCACGATTTAATGACTGAGGTGGACCTAATGAAAGAACAGACTGCATTTTTTCAGAATTCAAAAAAGCGTTTGATACCGCGTCCTACCCCTTGCTTCTCAACAAGCTTGAAATGGCCAATATTGATAAGAATGTGCTAAATTGAATCGCCAGTTACCTGTCACAGCTTCGACATTGTGTTGCTCTGAATGGTATCACTTCGTCCACGGTAGAGTAACATCGGATATCCCTCAAGTGTCTGTTTTAGGGCCACTACTGTTTTTAGTTTACATTATTGAGATTCCTTACAGATAATCCTTTGAAGTAGGTTTATTTACCGATAACTTTGTCGTATACAGAAAAATAAAAAAAGAACAGAACCACATTGAAATGCAGGATGACCTTACCAGAATAATGAAATGGCGCGAGAAGTGAAAAATGCAACTTAACGTCAAAAGTTTGTTCATGTGTCTTTTACTAAAAAAAAAAGGATGAAACGCATTATTTTCTGAACGGCGACGTCATTCATCAGCAACTAACGTATAAGTACCAGGGTGCAACCTTTGCGAGCTACTCTTCTTGGAATGCGCATGTGCTTGCTGTGGTAGCGAAAGCCGCCCAAGCACTAAACTTCATTCAGCGTAACCTGACATCCTCACATAAAGCTGCTATACTTTAAAAAATACTGCTTATATTTCATTCGTCCACCCAATTTCGGAATATGCGTGTTGTGTGTCTACAACAAAAGTCTTTGATTGATCTCATTGAGAGAATGCAGAACCGAGCGGCTAGGTTCGTTCTAAGGTGGTATAAGCGAGGCGACAGCTGTTCTGAAATGAAAATAAAAAAAACGTGCTGGGATGGGAAGAGCTGTCTTCTTGCAGGAGAAAATTGCGCTTGAAAATGTTGTTTCAGATATACCACAAAACGACTGGCATTAGCAAAGACAAGTACCTTAAGCCACCACATCATCTGTCCAAAAGATGCGATCATTCGTTTAAAATTAAAGAATACTGCACTAGAACGAACGTATATATATATATATATATACATGCTTTTTTTGTTCACACTGTAGTAGAGTAGAATCATTTGTCTTGTGACCAAGTGTGCTGTAAGAAAGACTTTTTTTCCAAGCTTTAACCCCCCTGCTTACACGCCTTTTGGCAAAGCAGGGTATTTCTGAATAAAATAAATGAAATAGTCAATATATCTGAATATTGCTATACAGAAGCAATATTCTGTTCTAGCATTATTACCTTTACTGCAGATGTTCATCTCCGTATAGGTTGAGTTATTCGGCATGAAACACGCGAAAATTCTCCTAAAATATCATTTGTTACTCTGTCAAAACGTTGGCTAGAGCGATATTTCTTGTACATCATTTGCTCATCACTTTTTTCTGAAGTTATTTTGGGAATATATTTCAAAACTGATGTAACGTTTTTAGGCGAGTTGAAGGAAAACAAAATCAGGCGCCCTAAGAAAACACTTGAAATGGGCCATAGAAATACGCATGAAAAGAAGCGAGAAAGGAGAGTGAGCAAGCTAGAGAGAGAGAAAGAAAGGTGAGGGAGACAGAAATACGTATCGCCACAGCAAGCTCGCTAAAAAAATATGGAAAATAAGTGAGCGAGGTGTACTACGGGCGTGTTTCAACATGCCCTCGTACACTCCTCGCGCGCTGATATGCATGGTGAACGCCCCGCCACGGTGGTCTAGTGGCCAAGGTACTCGGCTGCTGACCCGCAGGTCGCGGGATCTAATCCCGGCTGTGGCGGCTGCATTTCCGATGGAGGCGGAAATGTTGTGAGCCCGTGTGCTCAGATTTGGGTGCACGTTAAAGAACCCCAGGTGGTCGAAATTTCCGGAGCCCTGCACTACGGCGTTTCTCATAATCATATGGTGGTTTCGGGACGTTAAACCCCACATATCAATCAAACTTACTGGTAACCTTGTTCAAATTGCACTTGCGAAGCTCGATGTCATGTGCAGGTTTCTGGTTAAGCACCCGCTTTGAAGGAAAATTAGTACCTCAGGCAGCATTTAGATAGCGTTCGGTCCAATGACAGCATTTTTGAGGGAAAACATCTCATTTACGTAGTTGGTAGCTGCAGCTATTGCACTACATACTACAGAAGTTGTTTCGCTACGCGCTTTCCTTTACGTGCATTAAAAGGCTACCGTGAACCCACAAAATGCTCGTATCACAAATTAAAAAAAAAGTTTTTGAAGCTGACGGTGAATCGTGAAATGATTGTCTAACGAAACCTACGCAAACCTGAGTAAAGCGGAGATTAGTGGTATTACGGGAAATGCAAACATATCACAGTGGTCGTACTTTTAACGAAATCGACTGGCCTCGTACGCAGGCCCTTCGCAAGCTTGGGGTTGAACATCGTCTAAGCCTGATGTTTAAAAAAATGCCTTTGAACAACCTAGTGGTAATTGACTTTGTGGTGATTCCATGGTTGACATGGCATTGTTTGGTCAGTATAGCAACATGCGTACATGATCACAGTTTTTCTTGCAGTCATCATCTTGTAACCTGTCTGAATTGATTGATTGATTTATTGATTGATAAGCAGGGTTTAACGTCCCAAAAACCACCATATCATTACGAGAGAGGCCGTAGTGAAGGGCTCCGGAAATTTCGACCCCCTGGGATTCTTTAACGTGCACCCAAATCGGAGCACACGGGCCTGCAACATTTCCGCCTCCAACAGAAATGCAGCCGCCGCAGCCGGGAAACTGGTCTGGAGCTGTACAGGTTACAGTGAGATGTAATACAATATCTACTCGATAGTGATGCCAGGTTTATTTTCTTTCACATTTTTGCTACTATAGTCGACTCAGTTACCGAGTACCGAAATTATAATATTTTTCTTGTAGTGAAATCTCACCCCTCGCGTTACAGTCGCTGCCGTGCTACAATGGAATAAATACGGTGTGTGTAATACATTGCTTTACGCAACCTAAGTTTCCACCTGCTTTTTCTAACATTTCGTAGGCAAGTTTTAAAAGAAAGACTTGTAATATTTTCTAGAGCACCAGCCCATGTGCATTGGTGCAAATCGACACCGGAGGGAGTCAATTATACATCCTCTAGATTATTTTTTACTGTTTTTAAAACATTTTTGTGGTTGTGGCATTTGTGAATGGAACAATAACGCTGATTTTGACGCTTATTTTCCCTCCTCCTCTCATCGCCCGTGGCGGCACGGTTCGCGTTGGTATTTTTTGTATGCCCGAGTGTTTCTGGCTGCGCTCCATGTCCGCGAGAACTCCAGCGCTGGTTCGCCATAGCACTTTTTTAGGATACGCAGTTGTTCGTGTTGGTACAGATCTACTATACAACTCCAGCACACGGAAAGGGACAAGGAAAAAGACCAGAGAGGGTGAAGTGCTGCTCACAACGAATAGTTTTATTTCAAGCATCTATTCCAATAAATGCCCTCCTGGCGGATGCATGCACGCGGGGCTTTGTCCTGTCTCGTTTTTTACTGCGAATTTGTTTACTTTTGGTAGGTCGTAAAATTTTTAGACGTAAACGCAAACCGCACGATGAACAGTGTCAATTTTTATGAAAGGAAACACGACAACGCGTGTCCTGCGCGCTCCGGCGGCTGCTGGCAGCGCGTTCAAGCGGGAACGAGAGCAACCACTGTCTCTTCTCGCGTCATCTCGCGGCGAGCGAAACAACCATTCGTTGGTGATTTGGAACCAGTGTCAAGATTGTGAGCTCTCCCTCCGAGACGATTAATGGCTCTCGCGTAATCGCCTTGAAGGGACAGGGCTTGCAATTTTGCAGTTCTATATCAACAACGAATGGTTGTTTTGCTCCCCGCGAGATGATGCGAGAAGAGACTGTGGTTGCTCTCGTTCCCGCTTGAACGCGCTGCCAGCAGCCGCCGGAGCGTGCAGGCCACGCGTCGCCGTGTTGCCTTTCATAAAAATTGACACAGCATTTAAAGGCATGCGGCGCGGTCCCAAGTGTTCCCGGTAAAGATTAGGTTGCAGCTGCTTCCAAATGGACCTTTTGACGTCACTTCCCACATTCTTTATCCGCATTTATATGCAAAGGGGATACCCATCTAGCAACTTCATTAAAAGACTGCCATAGGTAGAGCGCGAAAATTAGACAGTAGAATAACGGCATGAATGCAATAAAAAACAGAATGACAACTTTATCCTAAATCACTTTGCGTGGGAGAGACATGAAACAACCGCACCAGTAGTTGTCGTCGGTGTTTTCAATATAGAAATTAGGAAATTTGTCAACAAGGACCGGCGCCGGTCATTTATCAGGGATAACTTCAAACTGAAATTCCGTAATCACCCCACTCAAACAATCACACCGAGACATATCGGGTTTGAATTTCGTCTTGGCGAAGAGTGTTGCGAGAATCGTCACAATATCATTCCCGATATACCACAGCGACCACAAAGCGATTAGCACTACCATTTTCCTAAAATAGTAATAAACATACCCCCTCCCCAATCAAGCATGTGCGGTATTTGATTGTTTGATACAGCTCCACTTGATACTCCCGTTCGCAGGGCAGGAAGGTGGCCAGTTTTTTTTTTTCTCGGCCCCTTTTCATCAGTTGAAGCTTCATTTTGGACTAGCGCCCTTAATTAGGGCTCGCTTACAATTCGCGAGTGGCTCAGCTTTGTAGTGGAGGGATTCCATTGTCGTGCCCCAAAAAAGGGGCAACGAACTTAGTTCAGGTAATCAAAAGGTATGTCAGTGAAACTGAAATGAATTTCCAGAGAGCCATACATTCGGCTGCCTCTATGTGGTGAACGTACATATCGGCAAATTGATTTTTTCGCAGTAGGTTAAATGTAAAGGTAAAGCACGAAAAAAAGTAGTGCACTTCTTTGATGATGGTAAAGCGAATATGTATGTTTTTATTTTGTTCTTTTTCTGTGCTTTAAGTTCTGGCCGTCTCGCTGACGTGACGCCGGAAACGAGAAATAAAACTTGGAAAGCCATAACGAGTACTGCATGTTACCCACTGGAGTCGTGCCATCAGATAGGGCTCACTCCATAGCCTTACACACGTGAAATAGTACAGAGAAAGGGTACACTTCCAGCTGTGATATCGAAGGTCTTTTGCTAAAGCAGCGTACTCCCCAATCTGCTAGACAAGCAAGAGATTATTGTATCGTGCACGCTTGAAAACAGTCTTTCCGATGTCAGTACAGTCACGCTCAGTTTGAGTCGCAACATGCTGACTGTGGTCAAAGTGATCCCAAGCCTGAACAGTGGAACCGACAAACTCTCTCCGAGAACGGAGAAAGTTTAATTCACCATTTTTTTTTATCTAGGTGTCGATAAGCAGTGTTGGTGCCGTTTTGAGCCCAGACAGCGTCTTGCTACTCATATTGAGCACGACTGTAGATGTTTTCATCTTACCGGCTACTGCGTTCCCTCCCTCGTGGCCCCCTTTTTTTTGTTTAATGAACTGTACTCGCACGCTGCGAAATCAGTCTCATAGATAGACATGTCTGCGCGATAAGGGGACGCCAACGTGGATGTCTTCAGTCCTGCTGTCTGCCGTTCCCTTGCTTGCTTTCGAAATGGCTACGCGGGCCTGATGAGAGAAAGAAAAAAAAAAGGCGACACCCTAAGAATGTCGTATCTTGGATCGATCCCATAAATGTCAAAGCTGGGAACTCGCCTGTGGCAGATATAAAACTCTGGAACCACCATTTTTTTCCCTCCCTTATATCAGATCCTCAATTCAGCCTGCCTTCTTAGGCCGGCTGTTAGGTAGCAGGGTCAACGGTAAAAGCAACCTACTGTCTATGACTCCAGGTTGTTTAGATAGCTTCAGTCGGATTGCAAGTGTAAGACCTTCCTGCGCGCTGCGCCATCGCTCGATATTTATGGTAGGCTTGAAGAAATATTGTAGCGTCTCAAGAACGCATAAACGGACACAATAGCTATATATGCTGTGCATGAAAGAAGGAAAATAAATTTTAGGAGGCTCCCATATGGTATTCACGAGTGACGCTGCTGAAGCCACTCCCTCCTCTTTTCTGGCTCGTTTTTGAGCGAGCAGTACACCTAGAATGTTATATAGACAGAGAATGAAAATGTCCAAGACTTAATCTGTATGGAACCACCTTCCTGCCTACATCACCAGCAACCCGGATCATGCATCACTCAAGACTGCTGTTTCTGACTTGTGACACCACTGCTCTCTGTAACGCCGCAAATGGCATTGAGGGTATTTCAATAAATAACTAAATAAAGAAATAAATAAATACGGATAGTGGAACGCACGTGAGTGCAAGTAACACGCATCTGAAGAGCATCGAATACACTTGTCCACCTAGCAGATGAACTAGCAAGAAACGCATTTGCAATCCCGTAAGATTTTATTATTAAGAAGTTTTCTGCGATGCCCTGTTGAGGCAATTGACCTGTCTCCGCACTTTTGTAACAAAAGCGGCGTTTGGTTGAGGACGAGTGAGCCACGCGGTGAACATAGAGGCGGGAAACCATTGCCCTAAAGAGACCAAATAATTCGGTAGAAGCATCACCGCAGGCGAAGCTCCCGGTTGTGCATTGCTCAGACCAGTGAAGCAGTGGCCAGAGGGCCTCACCTGCTTGCCCAGAAAGCTCCTAATCGCAAAAGTTTCACTTCTTTGATCTTCATTGTTAGACGATAAATGCACATTTTTGTAGAGGCGCTGTAGATTGTCACGTCGGTAGTCGTGATGTTAATGAATACAGCAGCCTGTATGTACAAAAACAAAATGTTTATTAGGCCGAACTTGAGAGGTGGCTGGTAAACGGAAAGTGCGATTACAGCAATACACTACGACACTGATAGCGGCGATAAGAGCGTCGGCCGTCGATCAACACAAAGCGTGTCTGCATGTGCCCTCGAATATTATGCCATCGTTATCGCTAGCGGCCATGGAAGTTCCAGAATAATCTGTAATTTTCGCGTTGTGCACGTAATCTTAACAAAATTATCTGCTACAGTCCTGAACCTTACCGAACACTACTTGTGTGGTTTGTGCTGATAATTATTTACAGTGTAACGGGGCGACAACAAAACTTGAGGGAAGGAATGTGGCAATATTATGTCATTAACTTTGGGGTACACGATTACTTTTGCAAGAAAGCGTAATTTTCGGCTCTGGGCATATCGCTTGATACAAAATTACGTGAACTCTCACAAAAGTAGTTTGAAAGTGATGAAGAAAATATTTATCTGCTATTGTGATGAGTGTGACACAAGTAGCTGAAGCCTAGCTTAAAGAACACATTGTTGGTGTCTCCGTCATAGAAATCGGTATAACATGAAAGGAAACTGTCTCCGCACGGAAGTAGTTTAATGCTTACTGTACATTGATATAAGAGAGCTTATACAATGTTTGTTGATGTTTGACGGCTAAAGCACCGTTTTACGTAAATGCATCCACGTTGACGCTTTTACTAAGCGTCAACGCAAACTAACACTTGAGCGTAAGAAAAAGAGTGACATAGGCAGCGTTGATCGGGCGAATGCAAAAAGCAAATATCAGGGTCCCAACATGAATGGAACCCTAGCATTATGCGTGGCAATCAAGAATTCTATCCTAGAGCAACGCCAGGTCTGGGGTAAACTCTGCAAATATACCCAAATGTTTGTCAAATGTCAATTCTGGTCGTAGTACTGGCTATCAAATTTTATAAACATTACATATGTATTCCCATAATACAGGTGTCATGCAAGGTTAACATCAATTGTAGTTAGGCATCATCCGCTCAATTTAATTTGTGTATGAGTTTTCAGAGCTACCATCCTCGTGAGCCCCAGTGCAAACACCAGCGCTTAATATCAACTTACCACTTCTGGGGTTGCTAATATCCACGTTGCTCTTCGCATCGTTACGCAACTGCAAGCAACTGCTAATATAAAACATTTTCGGCTGTTAAACGTATGTGTGTGCATGCATTTGTACATATATTGAGTGCACTTCATAAAGTCTCGCTCAATAAAAAATTAAAACACACTCACCTTCCATCCACTTGCATTGCATTACATCAAATCTCAAGGTACGTGGCATCATCTGAGTTTTTTTATCATGAACCACGAGTCATATTCGTCAAAACAAATTACCCCAAATCAAGAGGCGATAACGAGGGCCCTTAGACCTAACCGGCAAGATAGACAGCTACATGGATATATAGACAGTTATTTAGATAGATAGATAGATAGATAGATAGATAGATAGATAGATAGATAGATAGATAGATGCTCAAAATGCCTGCAGTACGCAAAAAAGTGCTTCGCATTTAATATATAAATAAATAAAGGAATAAAATTTAAGCACACGGTGCATTCTCCGAAAATGCTAAGGCGAAAACCTGACTGGGCTCTTGACACACTTTTTGTCGCAATAACAATACGTCTACATAAAAAGATATTTGCAAGTGTACACCAATCATGCAAGCCTTTGCATTCTCGTTTCACAAGTGGTTGGCCGTCATCACGACTATGCTAATGACATTCCTATTATAGGTACATGCCACTCCCATGTTTCTCTAATCAAGCTGGTCGTGTGAATGCTGCGCCCACGTTAACCCCGGAAGCTTATGAATCTCATCTGCCTATTTAACTTTCTGCTTCCCGTTGGCGCGCTTGGTTTTTGTTAAAATTTATGCTGTTACATTTAATGGACACAGGTTATCTCGCCTTCTCGCTGCATTCTTATGTTTGACTAATATAACCTTAACGCTAATATGTTCTCTCGCCCACTCTGCTCTCTTCTTGCCCATTATAAGCCCACATCTCCGCGTATCACATGCTTTTCCCGTAGCTCACTGCGTCGTCCTCAATTTAGGTCTAACGCTTTTTACCGTTTCGTGAGGTTTCACCCGTATAAGTAAAAACCAGTAAAATGGAGCTGCTAGAAATATTTTTTTGAACTAAATAAGTGCGATGTAAGTTGACCTTAAACAACACCAAATGGTCGAAATTTCCAATGTTTTGTACCATGGGTCTCAGATTCACACCGTGGTATTGGCAAGCAAAACGCCAGATGTTTTAATATTAATTCTAATTTATTAGAGAAATCATGTACTATCGAGTTTTAGGTGATGTTATTTGGTAGCGGGTCTTCTTTAGTGGGGTACCTTGATGTGCGAAGCCAGGTAACTGGCAGATCTGTAGAACACTCACGTGATCATGTGTACTATGTGCGGATTTGTGTGTACCACGAGCCAACACCTTATAGAACAATGACCGTGTACTTCAATAACCATAGTAATTGTTGGGCTTTAACTTCTCAAAATGGTCATATATAACTATGAGAGATGTCGTTGTGGAGGTCTCGGGAAATTTCGACCACATGGGGTTTTATAACCAGCACCTTATTTAAGCACATGGACCTCAAGCATTTCAGCTTTATCAAAAATGCAGCCACTGCAGCCCTACTTTCTACATCGAGCCATATGTGAGCAAACATCGTGTTAGTTCGCGGGACCGACTCTCCGATGCGGCGGCCACATTTTGATGGTCGCAACCTGCGTGAAGCCCATGTGTTGTGATTTAGAAGCACGTTAACTCCACATCGTCGTACTATTGGGCCCTCCACTACGACATCTCTCACATTTATATCGCGTTTTTTAGACTTAAAACCACCAACAATTATTATAAGAAGTATAAACACTTTCTGTGCAGCCAGAGAAGGCTAAGTAGTAGAAAAAAAATGCCTCCACCTCCACAAAGGAAATCGTGAGGAAATGCACCGAGAGAGGGGGTACCGTTGGCGTTAGATATTCGCCTTCACCGACTTCTGTCATCGCCTTGAGAGGCCCTGCCAGCGAACGGGTGAGAGTGAGGAGTGAGTGGACGGGTAAGGGCGGCACCAACGTTCTCGGCTCGGGGTTTGGCGTTTGTTAGTGGCGTCTCAAACACACATTTTCGAATGTCCTTGAGAGGCGCCCAGTCAGCGAACGGTCGAGAGTGAGGTGGGAGTAGACGGGAGGGTAGGGCGACGGGAGGAGAAAGAGCGAACGGGGAGAGAAGGAGCTGCAAAGCACTGCACCTACCCTCTTCTACTCTCTCGCACCACATACTCCGGTTGCTATGCGAGAGGAAGTGAGAGGGGACATATAACACCTGCCGGTGCGTCGACACCACCAAGGAAAACGCCGGATGCCTGACAAAGCCCGACTAAGAAATACATACGCATTTAACAAGCATAAAAAACCTGGGGACGACTGGTTAGCCTAGACTACAAGCTAAGTAACCTAAAACTCAACATAGCGACATGCTACCATTCTACTGTTAAGTCATTAAAATTATGCGCCTACCTCTTCAAGATCTGCCATCAGCCTAGTTTTTCAACACGGTAAAGATTTTCTCAGCTTTCACCGAGTCATGCAAGGCTGGGGCAAAGCAAAGCTAGCTAGCACTGGCTGGTCCAGGCTTGGCTAAGCACACGCTCACTGATATGCCCATGCACAGAATGTTCACGCTATCACATTGAGATTCATGAGGATTTTCCACGTATTTGTCGGGTTCTGTTGAGAATATCTCAGCAATTGGAGCATCAAGTACTTTACTTCTCTCGATAATCAATTGGGCTAATTTGCACACTCGTGGCTTTGTCTCGAGTGGGTGGCACCTCACGTTGACCTAATTTTATTAGCTAATTAACCAAGTTAGCACTACTTGAGCTCGTCATAATCAGTATTGGACTAAGCTCCACACATCTTACCTTGCTCGGCTTGACTATATATAGCCACATAAGAATCTTAGCTCGGCATAATGAAGGCTTATTTCAGTGTGATTTTATTGACTTAGTTATGCGTAGCGAATGCAATTTTACAGTGGTCAACATGTCTTTATAAGGCTTGCCTATGGCTACATCGGTGCAGCTGTAGGCACAGCTCTTTATAATTTTGCTTGACGCCACCGCTGCGCCAGCATACTCATGGTTCCTTCTCTACGACGTGAACCAGACTAACGGGGGGCATATCCGCGATGCTGTTTAAAAAAAAAAAGAATACGTTTGGCGGCCTTTTCAATATTTTCTATGCAGTCAGGCAAATTTTTTTTCCCTAATGCTTCGGAAGATTCGTTGCCGTTGAATTGGGGAACGGCTAGCCTCAATCGTTAACGTCACAACTCGCCGGTGACGACGAACAGAGGCAAACCAAGCCAAGCCTTGAACTTCTCTCTTTGGTTTCTTTTGTTTCTTGTCGCGAAGCTTTTTGTAACTTCGCGCGAAAAAAAAAAAATAAGTCATGCGGCACGTGGTGGAAAACGGGCAAAATACACGCCGATGTCTGTGAAAGCTGGATCTGCCGGTGTAATAAACCTACGCACAGTTGTTCGTCAGTGCTTGTGCTATGCAGTCATTCTTTCTGCGTCATGTTTATGCGTTGTTTCTCCTTAATAGAGAAAAGGACTGGGGTTTACACAACCTGTTGCGAATACACAAATAACGACGTTGGTGAATTTTGTGGGGCTATTGCTATTCATTTTCTTCGGTGTAAACACTGATGCAACTGCCTAGTGGATTAAGTAGCACTGCACAAATAAGGCCAAAAAAAAAAACCATCCTTACACAGCACGGTTGAGCAACCCACAAAAAGGATCTCGCAACCTGCGCTGCTATTTCTTTTTTTGATCCTAGTGTTCCACCACTGCGTTTACCCTATGTGGACAATTTGCCATGCGCCAGAAGAATCCACATGTGCGTTGTGGCAATATAGGTACTTCAATAATGCACGGTGCAGTTCTATATGTTTCCCGTGTGTGTTTTTTAAGCCAAGATGATGTAGCCGTTCGTCTCTATTCTACGCCAGAACCTTTTCTCCCGTTATGTCAACATCATCGTGTATGCAAATTAAACCTGCTGTTGCAACAGGGGATGTATTTTTTACGCTTTTCGAGCTCCAAGCAGACGTTACTTCTCCGAGACGTTATTTTGAACTGCACAGCCACAGTCACGCAGTCAGCAAAGCCGTTGTTTCTCGCCTTCAGGCTACTCGGCTAATCCTAATAAAATGATCGAGTTGGACATACATGTATTACCACGAGAACTCTTCACGTGTAGCAGTTCTGTTGGTTGTACGTGATAAAATATACTTGGTCCCGTTCTATTTACCGTACAAAACCTTGATGGGTTACCCTTATGGCAGTGATTGACCTGATTATGACTGTGTTTGTTCGTCATCTAGTCGCCTGCTCACTACAAAGGGATTTCCAGCCCGCTATGGTGTAGTTGCGTACGGTGCTAGGCTGCTCAGCCGAAGGTCGTGAATTTGTCTTGGCCGTGGCGGTCGTATTTCGACAGTATAGACCCATGCCATTGCTCATTAAAAAAATAAAACACCAGATGGTCAAAATTTCCGGAGCCGTGTAATACGGCATTGTTCATCATATCATAATTTCGCTTTCTTTTTTATAATTTCTATTACCCCCCCCCCCTCATATAGGACAGCCAACCAAGCCAAAGCTTGGTTAACCTCCCTATGTTTCTTATTCGCTTCACCCGCCCCCCTCTCTCTATATGACGTAAAAGCACAGATGTTATTGTTACAAAGCAATTTACAGTAATTTCAAGTGCAAAAACAATGACGTCGACAAGACCAAACAAAGAGTGAAACGTGCCCGTAGCTTCATTTCGCTCTCTTAATTCAGTTATTTTATTGAGTTCGGGATCATATCATGGTGTGTGCGGTGGGTGGAGTGTCTCCAGCGTGGCAGCTAAACGTCGGTGAGTCGGAGTTTCACTACGCATCGAGTTCAAAATTGCCCCTTAGCGGGCCCGTGCCACATACCTGGCAAAGCCAGGGTATGGGCCCGGGTTCGGACAACGAGATGCCGCTAGCACCAAGCGGAGCACCGCTTATCCATCCAGCTGTACTTCAAGTTGCTGCAGGCTCAGCAACGATAGCGACGTCCTATACAAAGAACGGCGAGGCCTCGCAGTGTAAGAAGAGGCGTACAGAGGAGGGAGAAGAGGTTGACAACGATGACGCCACATTGACAAACTTTCTTAATGACATGACACAGATAGATACAAAAGCACACAGGAAGACGAGGTAGCTTACACGGTGGTCACCCATCACAAGAACCGAGCTACGGGGATACCGGTGGTGTTCAGACCAATCGCCGCCGAGGACGCCTTCTGGAAGGTGAATCCAAGTTGCATGGCATATGAGATAATCTCCGCTATCAATTAGAAAGTGACATCATCAAAAATCAACAGAGACGGTAGTTTTTGCATTGGAACACGGTTTTTGTACTCGGCAAACAAGTTCCTGCTGATTAAGAGTCTGGCTGGCTTGCCTTTACATGTGATGATACCCCAGTCTTACACGAAGACTTTAGCAAAAATAAGAGATGTTCCACTTGAATACAGTGGTTATAGCCTACTGGAGTATCTTAAAGATGTCGGAGTAATCTCAGTCATAGGACAAAAGAGATGGCCAAAAATGAAGATGGAAGTGCCACAATGCAGCCCATACACACGTAATGTAATACTCCAGTTTAGGCATGATATACGTAAACTGGAGTATAACATTATCAAAAAGAGTTGCTGTCGGCTTTACGGTTCCCACTGTCGAGGAATACAATGAGCCAGCTGTAAGGTACTTCATCTGCCAGAGATCTGGGCATATGGCTAAGACTTGCAGAGGAACCAAGAGATGCAAGGTATGTGTGGGCGCACATGATTGCAACGAATGCACCTCGATGCGTCAACCTAAGTGTGCCAACTGTGCTGGACCACATCCAGCTTCATTTTCAGGCTGCTCTCGAAACCGTTTGGCAGTGGCTGCACAAAGAGAGAGAATTATAAAAGGGTACCATAAGATACAAAGAGGTCCAGCGCGCAATGCGGATATAGTCGAAGATGTTCCTGTGGCACAAAGAAATGCAAAACAGTGGCGCCACGACTCTTACTCGGAAGTATTTATTTTATATTTATTTATTTATTTATTTATTTACAACATACTGCAGGCCCACATGGGCCTAGACAGGAGGGGTAAATTGCAAAACAAAAACACAGCATTTCAAAAGGCGAAAAACAAACAAAATAAACGCTTACATTTCAATTTCAATGTTAGGTTATGAGAAATCGATCAGGTCAATTGACTCAACTGAATCAATCAATGATAATGGCAATGAGTTCCATTCGTTAATAGTGCGAGGAAAAAAAGAAAATTTGAAGGTGTTAGTTCTTGTATAATATAGAGTTAAAGATTGAGGATGATGATGTCTGGTTAGTCTAGTTGATAACGGCCGTAGATATGGTCCAGGATGAAAAGAGAGTTTGTTATTCTTCAGAAGAAAAAGAAATTTGAGCCTGAGTGTTTTACGTCTTAATTTCAATGTTTGTATTCCATGAGTTTGCATGAGCGCTGTTGGCGAATCGGTGGAACGGAATTCAGAAAAAATAACTCTAACAGCTTTGCGCTGAACCATTTCAAGTGCGTTAGTATTGTGGTTGGTGTGAGGATCCCAGACGGTGCAAGCGTATTCTAACTTAGGCCTAATTAGCGATGTATATGCATGAAGCTTGGTTTCGGGGGGCGCCTGTTTAAGTTTGTGTCGCAGAATACAAAGCTTGCGAAAACAAGAAGCACAAATGTTAGCGATATGAGAATTCCAACTGAGGTTGTCAGTAATGGTCACCCCCACATATTTGTATTCATATACCTGAACTAGGGGATCAGACGGAAGACTGTAAGAAAACTGTCGTTTATGTATTTTCTTTGTTATATGCATGTATGTATACTGTTTTTGTTTCGTTAAGCTTCATGTCCTATTGTTTACACCATGAATGAACGTTAAGGAGGTAGTATTCAAAAGTTCCTGATCTTCTCGACAAACAACCTCGTGATACAATATGCAGTCATCTGCAAATAAGCGAATTTAAACTGGTTCTGTTATAACATTAACGATATCATTAATAAAAATCAAGAACAGGAGCGGTCCCAGTACACTACCTTGTGGTACCCCCGAAGTAACTGGCAAACTACGCGAGTGGTGACCATCAATAGAAACGGATTGGGTGCGATTGCTTAAGTAGGCGGAAATCCAGTTAATGATGAAAGAGGGGAGGCTAATGTATTGAAGCACTCAGTACCAAAACATCGCGTCGACAAAGAAGTCCGGGCCCAAGAACATGCTAAAGTGCCACCTTCTGCTGGGGCAGACAGAGCCAAGAAGCCACTGACTATCAAAGGGAAAGATCACAGCTACCTGCTGAGGAGAAACTCTTCAAGAAAGGCGATCTCGGCGGAGACAGCCGGAAACAAGCAAGTGATTTTACCAATAGTCTTTGCGGCTCTTGAAGCAATTCTACGATCCCTGCTACAAGCAGGTTCTTCGCTGCTAGAGCTTGAGCATCTTATCTGGTAGTAATCATGGCTACCGGGGTGTCTAACTGGTACAAAAGAAGTGCAATATTCCAATGGAACTGCAGCGGTTTGCAGAATAAAAGTGGATATTTTCGGAAATTCGTCACTTAGCAGGGGTTTTTGATTTTGTGTATTTCTGAAACAAGAGTATCCACCAACTTCCGCTTGTCTAACTATGAAGTGTACCAAGCAAAACGTCAAACTGCAAAAATCAGAGTTTAGTTGTGTGTGAGACGCGATACTTTATCGACACTTGTGGCTTCTTCAAATACAAATGCGCCGGAATTTGTTAGATGCAAGGTGAAGTTTGGTAACGTTACTGTAACTGTAGTTAGTGTATACATGCACCCTCAAGAAAACGTTTCATACGTAGAGTTAGCTGCATTGTGTAGATATGATCATGATCTCATAATTATATGTGCTGATTTCAATGCGCACCATGAATTGTGGGGTAGTGAGCATTGTGACGTAAGAGGATCTACTAGAGTAAAGATATGCGAATACCATGGTTACGCTATAACAAATGATGGTTCTCCGACGTTCCTACGGGGGCATAACTACTGCAGCGTATTAGACATAACTGTGTGCTCCTCTGAATTAGAGGCTGGAGCGGACTGGACTACAGACGCTGATACAAGACGAAGTGACCACTTGACAGCATTCACATATCACCCAACGTTGAAGAAAAAGAGAAATCACTGCACAACAAGAATTACAAATTGGGAAATCTTTCGAGAACTACAGAGACAAAATCTTGAGCCTTGTTATGACGCAGAAACGTATGCATCAAAGATAAAACATTTTCTAACAAAAGCTACTCGTGCAGTACCCATTCCAGATGGGTATGCAGGTGTTGACGCTGAGTATGAGAGTATTTGGGCAATACGACGCCGATCTGAAAGAAGATATCGCAGGTCGGGTAATTTAGAAGATTTCAAGGTTGCACAGAAAGTACATTCTGCAATGCATAACCAACTGCAGAAGCTTGCAACCGAAAAATGGCAGGATTTATGAGCCTCACTGTCTCCATTTACCTCGGCACCTCAACTGTGGAACATTGTAGGCGCCCTCTGACAGTTAGTAGTCCACTCGAGACCACTACAGGCTCTAGCGCTGTGTGCAGGAGTTAGCGAACGTGTGATTGCCGAAATATTTTGCAATTTCGTACTGAGAAATGAAGAGGCCGTCCAAATTAGTGAACATAAATCCTCACCAGAACCAGCTTCGGCGGTTATTACGAAGTTCTTTGCGGTCAGTTAATCAGATCTGGATGACAGCTTCACACCAGAGGAGCTCCAATATTTGCTCTCTTCAGTGAAACGAACAAGTTCACCAGGACCAGATGGAGTTACATGCGGTGCATTTGCTAATTTGTACGAGAAAGGAAAATTACACCTGTTTTACATCTACAATAAGAGTTGGCAAGAAGAAAAAGTTCCGAAAAGTTGGAAGATATCAAAAGTAGTACCGTTGATAAGCCAGGGAAGAGCCCTATGCAGTTGGATTCGTTTAGGCTGGTTAGGTTGACAAGTTGTATTTCGAAAGTGATTGAGAAAATGATCAATGAACGAATTTTATGGCGGCAAGAAATAAAGAAAACTACTACCAGAAAGCATAGCCGGCTTCAGAAGAGATAGATGCACAATGGACTGCATTATGGACTTGGTAACAGATGTGGAAAACCAAACGTACGCAAGGAAACATCACTGTCGCTGTATTCCTTGATGTCCGACGAGCACAAGACGCAGTGAGTCACGTTCACGTTCTGGAAGGCCTAGCGTTGCAGGGATTCAAGGGCAGAATACTGCGATGGATCGTTGACTTCCTCGAGCACCGGCAAATTTTTGTAGTTACGCAGGGGGGCCCAACGTCAGAACATGTCGTCCACCAAGGAGTGCCACAGGGCAGCGTGCTAAGCCTTACCTTCTTTAATGCAGTCATGGCGCAGCTCCCGCATAATTTTCCACCTAACATCACATGTTCAGTATATGCTGATGATATAGGTATATGGACGTATGGTCTATCGTTTTTGGATGTCCAACAAACTTTACAAGATGGATTGGCTTATGTAGACCGTTTTCTAAGAAAAAAAAAGGCATAGAAATGAGCCTAGCTAAAGCAGCCATACTACCGTTTACACTAAAAAGACCTGAAGATTTCCAGATTATTCAACAAAATCAGCCTATTCAAATTGTAAAAACTCATAGATTCATGGGAGTAATATTATACTGGAGACGAACATGCTCACCTCATGTCCAGTCCCTTGAACAAAAAAAGTGAATGAAGCCATTCGAATTCTCCGGCATCTCTGTGGGGCTAAATGGGGTGGTACTACAGAGTCGTTATTAGCCCTACGTGTTGCGTAGATACGCCCCATCGTAAGTTACTCAATGCCTCAGCTGCACAGACTTCCAGCCTCCACCAAAAGGAGACTTCACTTGTTATTGGCAAGGAGGTTTAGGGTATGTCTGAGGTTGCCACGGTCAACATTCAGCGCTTTAGTGGGTATGCAGCTGCTCGACAACCACCTTTGGCAGTACTCCGAGCTAAACAGAGATCTCGAAATTTATTTTGAATTTTCACGCGACATGAAAGTCATTCTTTATCTGGTGCACTAACACAAAGAATGGCAACGAGACTACAAAATAGTGTATCATCATTTCAAGCAGTAGTATCAGGATTTAAACGATGGAAACCTTCAAAAGCACCTTGGACGCTGCCGTTTCTCAACGTTATCCGTAAAATAGATGGCATACAAAAGAAAGCAGACATGGCATTTATAGTAGCGGCACAGATGGCATTTCATCATTTTCATATAAAGCATAATGATAAAACGAAGATTTATATAGACGGATTATGCACTGAAGAAGCGTCAGCCTGTGCGGTCTTTATACCCGAAATTCAGAAAAAGAGAATGTACAAATAATCGCACAAATCTTCATCGACGACTGCAGAATTCGTGGCTATCTTTGAAGCAGTTAAGCTTATCTGCGACAATTCTGAGCCGCGCAAGTGGGCCATATGCATGGATAGCAAACCTGCCCTTCTGCTAATTAAAAATGCGAGATCACTTGACAAAAATGGTGAAATAGCACACTGTATTGCAGAAACTGTGAAATATGCCTCAGCGCAGTGTCACAACATCGTATTCCAATGAATACCTAGTCACATTGGAATAAAGGAAAATGAAGAGGCTGACAGCCACGCGAACAAAGCATTGAACGCAGGACGGGATTGCGCAATCCCTATGTCTGGGGCGAATATTCGACACTTTATAACGCAAGGAGCTAACCATTGTTCGATGGAGAAGTGGTTTCATAGCCCTAAATCAAAGGAAACAGTGCTTTATGAAGTCGATCTACACAGAACATTTTGCGTAGCGACAGATCTCCCACGACACTTAGAGACATTAATACACAAAATTCGATTGCAAGTAGCATACACAAACAGCTTCTTGCACAAGATACATCGATCCAACTCACCGGAATGCCATTGTGGTCACGCAGAAAAAAATGTTCGCCATATTTTTTGGAGTGCGTCAAATACGCGAATGAAAGAGAAAAAAATTAAAGAACAAACTAGCAAGCTTGGACAGACGGCCCCGCACATTAAATAGATTACTCGGACCATGGCCTGAGATGCATCTTCAGAAAAAGGCGAATATCTTTCCTGACAGACATCTTAGTGGAGACCGGACTGGATAAGCACCAGTGATAGACAGCTAGGGATTGATGTATATGAAATGTGTTGGTGCATATAGTGACATAAAAAAGGGAGGTGTGCGTGTCAACAGTTTGACAGTCTAAACTGCTTCAAGCAAACTGTGCATTAACATGGCATTTGAACTGGTTTCAGTGCGCTATTATGTTTTTTTTCGGACTGTTCATTTTTGGGTACCGTTCAGTATTATTCTATTTTTCGCTCTGCAGAACTTCGTCATATGGAGTAGCCGAGGCAATATGGACCTCAACCTCCCCACAGCAAAACAGTTAGAACAGCGAAACGTGCGACACATCTCCGAATGGTCATTTATGTCTTCTATGTGACTATATTTCCCTGGAAAGCATCTTCCAATGCTCGAACACAGCAAGCTAATAATGACAATGATTTTGGTATGCAACATAAATAATTTTTCATGGTCTTACTACCCAGTTGCATAGCTACAGCTGTTGTGCAGGTTGGTTGCTGCTTGCGAAGGATTAACACAAAAGACTGGGACAAAGTAGAATGTTGTTTGCTAATCGGGCAATTCCACGCCAACTGTTCTTCGCCAAGCAGGGCGCTCGCTAAATGTAAATTTCCGTCAAATAGCTTGGAACAATTACACACATATAGTTCTAAGGTATTTTGCTAAGATATTTTCAGCGGCAAAAAAGTTTGCGCCCGTCAATACCATCTAAAATTCACAAAATGGTAGCAAACTAGGTAAGAAAAAAATTCCCCATAAATTGACCATTTTGTGCATTCTTTAAATACTTGATTTTTATTCGTTTTTACAGCAACGTGCTCGTATTAAAACAGAATTCCTCATGATAGCTTCGAAATTTTTCTATATAGAGCATAACTGAAAGAATTAATGAAGCGCACTAAAAAACGGACGGACACAAAAGGCTAACAAGGACAGTGCTTACAAGCGCTGTCCTTGTTAGCCTCCTCTGTCTGTTGGTTTTCTATTGCGCTTCAACAAAACTTTCAATTATGAACGTATCATCCAACTGGCCCAACTTGTCATCTTGCTACTATTTAGAGCGTACTCAAAAATGAGGAAATTGTAGTGTTTTTGAGAATTTTTATACAAAATGTGACCATCTATAGAATGCATAAAATATTTCCCCATAAAACGTTCTATCTCCAAATATTTTTGTTTTTTGCTGGTGTGTGGAGCTTAGACTCTAAAATAAAATCCGGAACATGGCAAAAACGCCTGTTAGGTTTAAGTTGAGACATCTGTAGCACCCTAAGGTGGTCCTTGGAAAAATCAGGAGAAAAGCGCATACGATTAAGTATCATAGTGACTTTGTTCACGGAAAATTTAATCGAAGTCATTTTTGTTTTAGTGAAAAAAAAAACATTTTTGAAGTTTAGTCCGACCATGGCGTTGTTTGCTATGATGCAATCAAAGCCAACTGAATTCGCTGCATAAAAAGAGTTGTAGTGCACTTTTTATTTATTTATTTATTGAAAATACCTTACAGGCCAGAAGGCATTGAGTAAGGGGGGTTACAGTGAAAAATCGCATGTAAATTTCAAAATAAAAACGGTACAATGTCGGTTAGTAATAACAAAAAAAAATTAACAAAGCAATAAGTCAGCAATACGTAAACATGGCGATGAAGTATATAAGAACACTCCGTGACATAAAAACCCTCGGAAAGGAAGTAAAAGAACGTCAAGATGAAATATTAAGGAAATGCGTCTGAACTTTTTGCCGAAACGTGTTGGGGTTGCTATCAGAGGCGATATCGTCGGGAAGATCATTCCACATGCGGATGGCTTGTGGTAGTGCGGATGTGTTGAACGCGTTCGTGTTTCCAAAAATGCGAGTGAAGCTGAGATGGTTATGTAATCTGCGTGACGTGTAGAGCGGGCGTTGAAGGTGCAACGACGATGTTTTGTTACTGTAGACGTACTTATGAAATAGGCATAACAAGGACACGTGACGACGAACATTTAATGCTTGGAGGGAATGATGGAGTTTAAGCTGAGTCACACTGGAATTGATGTCATAGTTTCTAGAAATGTAACGGGTGGCTCTGTTCTGGATTGTTTCCAGCATGTTAATTTGATACTGAGCGGAAGGGGACCAAACAGATGAGGCATATTCAAGTTGCGGGCGGACGAAAGTTAGGTAAGACATTTTGCGAATGTTAGTGGGACAATGACGAAGGTTTCGGCGTAAATACCCCAATGTTTTGGAGGCTTTTGCACAAACGTTAGTGATGTGATCAAACCAGGAAAGCCCTGGTGTAAGGTGGATGCCAAGATACTTGTAAGAAGTCGCCGTGGAGAGCCTGTCACATTGCATATGGTAAGTGAAGTTAGATATGACCTGTTTACGTCCAAAAGAAACAACTTTACACTTATTAGTATTCAACCTCATAAGCCAAGTGCTGCACCAGTTAGAAATAGTGTTCAGATCATCTTGAAGGATGGAGTGATCGTTAGGACAGTTTATAGGTCTGTAGAGCATGCAGTCATCAGCGAAGATTCTGATATGCGATGATATGTTAGTTGGGAGGTCGTTGATGTAGATAAGAAAAAGTAATGGGCCAAGAACGCTCCCCTGTGGGACGCCAGAAGAGACATACGAAGAGGGAGAGGAAGAATTATTAACGATTGTGAACTGCTTGCGAAGTGACAGAAAATTGCGTAGCCAAGATAAAGTGAGGGAGTCTAATCGGAGGGCAGATAATTTTGAAATAAGGCGACAATGGGCGACACGATCGAATGCTTTGGCGAAATCAAGAAATATGCAATCAGTCTGTAGGCCATTATTTATGTTGTAATGAATGTCTGTAGTGAATTCTAGTAACTGTGTTTCGCATGACATGCCCTTTCTGAATCCGTGCTGGTTTGAAAAGAAGAATTTGTTAGTCTCGAGGTGACTGTATACGTGGGAGGCGATTATGTGTTCGAGGAGTTTGCAACATATGCATGTGAGCGAGATTGGGCGATAATTTTTAGGTGAGTTCTTATCTCCGGATTTAAAAATGGGTACTACTTTGGCTATTTTCCAGTCGTCTGGTAGTTTTCCAGACGATAGCGACTGTCGAAAAATGTGGTATAATGTAATGCTAGATATGGAAACAGTATTTTTAATTACCTTAGAGTTGATATCATCTATACCAGCTGATGAGGATGCCTTAATCTGTTTAATTCGACACGCGATACCCTCCACCGTAATTTCAATAGGCTGCATGTATTGGAAGTTGTAATCAGGGATATGTGGTACGTCAGAAGAATCTTCTTGGCTAAATACAGATGAAAAAAAGGTATTAAAAGTAGTGGAGCACTCGTAGTCTGAAAGCGGAATGTTGTTTTCATTAAGTAATGACAACTGGTTGGAACCGTGGTCAGGGGATATGAGGCGCCAGAATTTTTTTGGATTATTTTGCAGAATAGAAGGTAGGTCGTTGTGAAAATATTTTTCTTTGGCGTTGCATATTGCTTTACAGTAGTCAGTCAAGTACTGCTTGTATTTTTCCCAAGCGGAGGGCGTAGCACTGCGTTTGGCATTGCAGTACAGGCGTTTTTTCTTGTTTCTTTGCTTACGGAGGGATTTAGTGAACCAGGGATTAGATAGATCATTAGAAACAGTGATAACAGGGATATATTGGTTTATCAATGAAGACATCTTGTCTCTAAAAAGCACCCAGTTTTCATTTACAGACCTGTTGTAGAATGACGGAAAGAGGACATTGCTAAAAAATTCTTCGAGCTGTGCACTTATTTTGTCAAACTCTGCTTTGCTGTAGTCCCGAATTTTCTTTTTGGATATTCCTGCAAATGGTACAGGTAAGTCCAACGTTACCTCGATTAAATTGTGATCACTGAAGCCCTTTAGGCAAGAGACTGTCCTCACTGAATCAGGAGCATTAGTTAGTAATAGGTCTAACGTATTTAAACCACGGGTTGGTTGATCAATGACTTACAACACATGATTCGAAGTTCTACTTGTTAGTACTCTATTATGTGTACCACACATCAAGGCGATAACAAGCAGAGGTGAGGATATAGGAATGTGAAATAATTGTATGTCATTATGCTTCCAATAAGGAACAGCGTTAGATTTATTGCGTGTGGCTGTGAGAATTCATTGGCGTCAAAACAAAAGTCGCAACATCCATGCAGGTCGTGCGAAGGGGGCGTTAGCGCAGTCATATCATAGCTAATCAAGATAAAGTTCACCTACGTATTCCGCAAATGGCGCATGATGTAATCCCTCTCTGCGCATTCACACCTACTGTACGTCTTCCGCAACGCTACGATGGAGAGGGCCAAAGCAATTTTCCCAGCTTGCTTAGTGGTTGAAGGCAGCAGATTTCGGTTAAAGCAGGAATTGTCAGTCTGGTTACATGCACTGTTTTACAGCTGTTATGAGATAACGTTAGATTTTTGTGGCGTAAGCACCAGCCGCAGGGTGCGCTGTGTGTCAATGCAATAAGTAACGCGATTCATTATTGCGAGCATAGTGACATACAATTAATTGGCATTTTTACATCTTTAGTTCCGGTTATTTTTACCTCGATATGTGGTATACAAAATGTAGTACTAACAATAAGAACTTGAATATATACTACTAACAAGAAGAATGTGTTGTAAGTGCACTACCACTCTTTTTATGCGGCGAATTCAGTTGACTTGTATTGCCCCTTAGTAAAACAACGGAATTGCGGGACTACCCTTCTAAAATGTTGTTCTCCACTAAAACAACAACGACTTAGAAGAAACTTTCTGTGAACAAAGTTGCTATGGTTATAAATTGTATGTGCCCTGCCGCGGTGGTCTAGTGGCTAAGGTACTCGGCTGCTGACCCGCAGGTCACGGGATCGAATCCCGGCTGTGGCGGCTGCATTTCCGATGAAGGCGTAAATGTTGTAGGCCCGTGTGCTTAGATTTGCGTGCACGTTAAAGAACCCCAAGGGGTCGAAGTTTTCGGAGCCCTCCACTACGGCGTCTCTCATAATCATATGTTGGTTTTGGGACGTTAAACCCCACATAATAATCAATTGTGGCACTATGTGCTTTTCTCCTGATTTTTTTGGACCACCTTAGGTTGCTTCAGACGTCTGAACTTACACCAAAGTGGCGTTTTTACAAAGTTCAGGATTTTACGCGCCCCACACTAGCAAAACAAAAATATTTGTAAGTGGTAGGTTTTAAGGAGAGTTTGACACAAGTAATTTATGTATTGACGGTCGTTCTTTGTAGAAAAAATTGCAAAATCACTATGATTTGCTTCATTTTGTGCACACTCTAAAGAGTAAAATGTTTTAAGCGGTCATGTGGAACTGTTTTATAATACGAGCACGCTGCTCTAAAAAGAAAAAAATAAGCTAGTATTAAAAATGCACGAAACAGTTCATTTAATGCAATTTTTTCGCACTTGGTTTTCAACTATTTCGTGAATTTTATATGGTGGTCACGGGCCCGTGTTTTTTTTTTTGCCGCTTGAAATATTTTGGGAAAATACTTGAAAGCTAATGACAATATCTGTGGAATTTAACCATTTGATTGGAATCTATTTTTGGTGAACGCCCTGGTTGACACAGTTGAAACGGAATGACCCAATTTTAAAAATCTTTCGCCTGTGTTTTGCTTTTTTTCTAAGCAACCAGGAGTAAGCGAAGAATTACCGTACAAAAACACCAAAAAGAGTTGTCTTCTGAGCAAAAGAGGTGTGATCAGTTTCATTGTGGCATACGAAGCTGCATACATTAGTAATAGAGTGGTTGGCTTTTTTTAATTACTTTTTACCCTGGAAGGTGACGTATGATAAATGCCTGAAAAGAAAACTTTCTTTTCTCAAACTAAGAACAAGGAAGATGTTGGCCAATACGATCCTTCTACGGTTCGAATATGTTCTGTTTCGATTTCTTAATCCGCACAATAAAAGTCCCAAGCTTCTTGGGTTTTCTAATGTCAGGAGTATTAGGCATTGGCTTGAAAAGTTACTTCAATAAAAAGCCATGATACCCTGAGGTTGAAACATGTGCTGTTATGTTGATTTTCTTTTTGTTTCGAGTTCCTGGGGCCAGTGATTAATACATGTGAGAATTTGACGGCGGCTCTATCGGGATATTGGTGGAGGTTCATTTGTTAGAAGCAAATCATGACCCAGTCTCGTGCGTCGTATTCGAAGGTGCCTCGGAGAGATTTTTTTTTTCAGAATAACCTGCCAGCACCAATAGCTTTTCCATTCACATAACTGCGTGAAACTTGTTTGTTAGAGAGCTTCGAGCAGTTGCGGGCTCCTTCGCAGTATTGACTCGAACGGTGACTTGCGCAAGCCGCGTGCTTTTGACAGGAGTGCTCGCGTGTGGTTGCACCCGTTTCAGCTCGTTGTAGCTTGCATTAATCACTGCTTCTTCAAAAGTGCAGAGCAGCGCTTCATAGTCTGCAAAGATAGCACACATAAGATTGATACGTACGCAACCTGTTCGTAACCTTAAGAGTTATTTAAAAAAACGAACGGGTGGCACGCCTTTAATAGTTAGATGTCGACAGACCTTAAAAGAACTCCATCAATGCTGCTAAGCTCGAATGCATCGCCCAATTTTTGGCATTTACTATTACAGCGAGGTTGACAGTAGTTAAACGAGTGTCGTGAAACTTATTACATTCGCACGACGCGTTTGCCGGCGAGAATTTTTTTCCAGACCCTTCATTTTTCTTTTCTTTCGCAGACCAATGATCTTGCTCATTTTGTTTGCGATGACTGGTTCGCTACCTATTCACTTCCTTTTATCCTATGTCCTAAGTAGATTTGATCTTTCATCCTAACTACCTGGAGTAGCATGAAAAGCGATTCTCTAGGCTATCTATATATATATGGCCGAACAGAGTGCTCTGTCTTGCCTCACAATATTTTCTTTTGAGGCTTTCGCGTTAGTAACTCGGAAGAAACTCGATAAATTCTTCCTTTTTAAAACAGTGGTGGGGACGAGATTTGAACAAACAACCCCCCCCCTAGGGCCGTGATTACGGGGGGGGGGGGGGGGGGCGGTATTTTTTATTTTTTTTTCAAATACTGCAGCCCAATTTAGAGCTAGTGGGGGATTGGGGTACATAAATACAACAGCAAAGAATAACAATATTGCAACAATTTCTTTACTGAACAAATATCGTCACCTTCTAAGCACAACAGTGCACAAAATGAGAAAAAATACTAACGTCACTCAAATGACTCTGAAAAAAATATGATATATTTATTTCACGGACTGAACCTGGTAAATTGTTCCGGTAAACAATTGTCCTTGGAAATAAAAACTGTATTTAAAGAAGTTAGTAAGCGCGAAAAATGACTTAATGGTATTATTGTGACATCTCGTTGGTAGAGCACTAGTATACACGGGGTAATTGTCATTAGATAACCAACATGAAGAATGAACGAAAGAGTGTAATAGTTCAAATGAGCCGATATTAGCCTAGTACATAATGGTGATAGCTTCAAATATTTCATTGCAGATGAGGGAGAAAAATCATGGTCATAGCGATGAAAAATAAAACGATCAGACTTCCTTTGAACAGATTCAATTTTATCTACATCACACACATGGTATGAATTTTATACGCACAAAGCGTACTCTGATATAGGAAGAATCAGTGTTTTGTACATTAGCGATTTAGTGGATTTTGGAGATGTAGCTAACGTACGTCTCAAGTAACCTTACTTTTTTTTTTATGTGTTAGATGTAGTGTAGTCTATGTGGTGTGACAGTTGAATGTTGTGAGTGAACATAACGCCAGAATATTTGTATGTCTGTGCTCGGGGAGCTGCAATCTTGTTGAAGGAGTATGCATGATGCGATGAAAGATGGCTGTTCGTGAATGACGAAATCACGGTTTTGGAAGCTTATGCATATCTTCTAATCTAAACACCGTGAAAAAAAACGTTCAGGGGGTTCTGACACTCCCCATTTCTGGGTGAGGAAGTATTCATTTACATACCTTCACATCGACCATTAGTTGGAAAAGTTACCTGTTTTACACATAAAGATCCCCAGAAAAAAAAAACGAAAAAACATCATGGCATATCCATGAAGCGAATGATGATGAGCGGGCAAAGAATTGAGATCATTCGCTGTCACGCTAATCACACATGACATTTACCACTCACATATGTAAACGAGTGCGAAGCGGTGAACAGTTATATACAATGTTTATTGGTCATAGCTGGTAAGTTGTGTTGAGATGTGAATTGCGTTTTTGCCTTCATTATTACTGCATTGTAGTATCGAATCTAGCCTGACGTTGGTAAATAGGAGGTCTGGGCCCATTTCCCTGGTGGTTGTTGGCTGTTTCTAGTCATACGAAATGCATCGTCGAGCATATGGAGACGTCACGTGCTGTAAAAGCCAGCCATTGTCCGTGATTAGCATTATTGTCATCATATTCATCGTAATCAGCATAATCGCCATTGTCATGGCGTTTAGTGGATACCTCGCATGTGCTGTCTCATGATGGCTGAGAGAAATTGTGTGGACGGGAACGCACTTGTTCTTCATCGTCATCATAC